>NC_061508.1:323813241-323960831 GCF_022539505.1 Lolium rigidum | reverse complement strand
GGATCGAATCATTATTTCTCAAACCCTAGTTTTCATATTCGTCGAGTACTTTTCGGCTGAAACCTTCGAGATCTACTTGCCCTCTACATCCAACTAAACCCTAGTCTACAATCCGTAGACATTGACAAGTTAATACCTTGTCACCCGGTGCAGGATCTCAACGGACGGGGTTTCGGAGGCCTGCTCTCCCGGACGGCTGTGCACACAGTCGCCAGGATGGGGAAGACTAGAGAGTAGCGCAGCAAAAGGAACTTCGTGAGAGAGACAGACTAGAGAGTTCTGAGAGCTGCATTCTCCAGATCTGGTATAGCCTGGGAGGAGAGCCGACCCGACCGCGTTGCCACGCGTAGGAAGCCAGGGACACGCGCCGAGCATGCACATGCAGGTCGACACGTACCCAACTCAGTTGGTGCACCAAGCAAAAATTTAGCCTTCCTTGAGTGTGTCTCGAACTCGAACTCGAGTCACGAAACGCGACGTGCGTGCGTGACGTGCCGTGCCTTGCCGAGGCAGGGCAGGCGGAGGAGGAGGAGTGCGCGAGGGCTCCTTCTATTCTCACTCACTTGGAAGGAATAGAACAGCAACCCTTATATACCACTCCAACTCTCTCCCAACTAGCAATGTGGGACTAAACTTTGTCCCCCATGGCTGTCCCAAGCTGCCAACGTGATGGGCCTTGAGATTTCAGGAATTGTAGACTACATGGACTGCCTAACTGGGCTGCAGCCCATCTACATTCAACAATCCCCCACCAGATCTCATATGCACATCAGATGACACATTAGTTCCATTCACTGTTTAATATACCTGCACTTCAGTGGAGACTGTTAAGTTGAACTTCCACCTAGACAAGGAGTTACGCTTGACTACAACTGAACAATGGACTATGCTTTGAATTGTCATTCTTTGTGCAGCAAGTTTCACTCAATGTCGGCACGGTACTAGGCTACCATAGCCTTCCCCTCTGGTGGAGCTTATAAGTCATACTCCTCGGCCCCTCATGAGCTTACTAGAGATTCACCCAAATCTCCCACACTATGACCAGTAGTGTCACTCGTATAGGTGTGTTCTTCAAAGATCGCCCTGTAGGACAGCGTCTTCGCTCATCAAGAGCCGCTCAGAACACATTAAGACATTGTCAACCTGCCTTACAGTAGCTATGAGAGAATTGCATCTGCAGCGGAGTGGGAGTATTAAATTTTCTCTCAACTCAGTTGCTCGGTTTGTTTTCCCAGGTCCTAGTTCACGGAATTTCCGATCACATAGGTTGGGTTACCCCCTCGGCAACTCAAGTGGGTCTCAAACCCATCTCCCTCGATGCAAGGTCTATCATGTTTCTTGATAATCCTTTTGTGAAAGGATCTGCCAGATTTTTAGCACTTTGGACATAATCCAATGCTATCACTCCGGAGTTCTTCAGTTTTCTGACAGACTTCAATCTCCTCTTGATATGTTTGGAACTTTTCATATTATCCTTAGAACTTTTCACTTTAATAATCACAGTTTGATTATCACAGTTCATGAGGATGGTCGGTATTGGTTTTTCAACCATAGGCAAGTCCATCAAGAGCTCACGAAGCCATTCCGCTTCGACGATAGGCTGTATCTAATGCTGTGAGTTCTGCTTCCATAGTTGACCTCGTTAAGATGATCTGCTTGCAAGACTTCCAGGAAACAGCGCCACCACCAAGAGTAAAAAGATATCCACTTGTGGCCTTCATCTTAGCATCTGAAACCAATTGGAATCACTATACCCTTCAAGTCCTCTTGGATACCCGGTATAATGAATTCCATAACTCATGGTTCCTTTTAGATAGCGCATCACTCTCTCAAGAGCATTTTTGCATACAGCAAACGAGATATCAGGCCTCGTAGCACAAGCTAAATACATGAGTGAACCAATGATTTGAGAGTATCTTAATTGATCTTTAGTTGCCTTTTCATTCTTTCGAAGCAAGACACTAGGATCATAAGGTGTGAGAGAAGATTTGCAATCGGCATAGCCAAATCTGCTCAACACCTTCTCAACATAATGAGATTGCACAAGTGTAATCCCATTATTCCCATCTCTCGATAACTTGATGTTCAATATAACATCAGCTTCTCCAAGATCTTTCATCTCGAAACACTGAGATAAGAAGGTTTTTACCTCCTCAATGACTTTGAGACTTGTCCCAAAAATTAGTATGTCATCCACATACAAGCATAGGACAACTCCCTCACCCCCACCATGGCGGTAGTACACACATTTGTCAGCTTCATTGACAACAAAGCCCACAGATGTCAAAGTTCTTTCAAACTTCTCATGCCATTGTTTGGGAGCTTGTTTGAGACCATACAAAGATTTCTTTAATTTACACACCTTTCTTTGTTGACCTTGTAGTACGAAATCATCAGGTTGTTCCATGTAAATTTCCTCGTCCAACTCTCCATTTAGGAAAGCCGTCTTAACGTCCATTTGATAAACGAGAAGACCGTGTGAGGCAGCCAATGACAGTAGTACTCGAATGGTGGTCAATCTCGCCACAGGTGAGTAGGTATCGAAGAAATCTTCGCCTTCCTTTTGGGTATAGCCTTTGGCTACAAACGGGCTCGGTTTGAGCGCAGCAGCAAAACCAGAAGGTGAAAATTGCCTAAGCATATAAGGTTTTTGGATTGTTAGATTATTAGGCAATTTCCGTGTGAGTTTAATTAGTGAAAGCAACATTACAGATGCACAAGCATACTTAACCACACACATCAGACTAAGCACATGCATCAGATCTGAACATGGAACAAGCAGAAGTGCAAGGTAGGAGAGAAAAAGCACGTACATCGCGACCGGGAAGGTCGCACCAGCAGCAGCACCACCACCATGGGTATTGTTGATGTCGCCCATGGTGTAGTCAAAGTCGTCGATGAAGCAGTCGAACCGGCGAACAAGATCACGAACAGCAGCGAGCAGTCGCGCCGAGACGCTCCCCAAAAGCCTTATCGCCTGTCTCCCGGTGTAGGATCTCAACGGACGGGGTTTCGGAGGCCTGCTCTCCCGGACGGCTGTGCACGCAGTCGCCGGGATGGGGAAGACTAGAGAGTAGCGCAGCAAAAGGAACTTCGTGAGAGAGACGGACTAGAGAGTTCTGAGAGCTGCATTCTCCAGATCTGGTATAGCCTGGGAGGAAAGCCGACCCGACCGCGTTGCCACGCATAGGAAGCCAGGGACACGCGCCGAGCATTCACATGCAGGTCGACACGTACCCAACTCAGTTGGTGCACCAAGCAAAAATTTAGGCTTCCTTGAGTGTGTCTCGAACTCGAACTCGAGTCACGAAACGTGACGTGCGTGACGTGCCGTGCCATGCCGAGGCGGGGCGGGCGGAGGATGATGAGTGCGCGAGGGCTCCTTCTATTCTCACTCACTTGGAAGGACTAGAACAGCAACCCTTATATACCACTCCAACTCTCTCTCAACTTGCAATGTGGGACTAAACTTTGTCCCCCATGGCTGTCCAAAGCTGCCAACGTGATGGGCCTTGAGATTTCAGGAATTGTAGACTACATGGGCTGCCTAACTGGGCTGCAGCCCATCTACATTCAACATGAGGTTGACGAAGTCACCACTGACGCCTCGGTGTTGACGGGCACGTCATCTACCACTGAAAGCATCGCCGGTTAAATTCTGAAATTAATTAAGGTAAATGCAAACATCCATATCAAGTCTAGGATTTGTTTTTACATGTATGGCCTACCAGAATGAAGTTCTATTAAGTTAATGGGACCTCGCTCGACAGTACGCGCTTCCTTATAATGTACCCAATTAATTAAGTTGACCATGCATACGATTACTTAACTATTGCATGTGAACGAGCTTCCCTGTTTCTTCTTCACCATCGATCTAAAGCTAGGAAGATTGCATTGCATTTGCATGTGATCTTCACACGGACGTGTCCGATTCATGCGCCACTCCTCTTAACTTCATTTCACGGGTAGATGGCCGGGTAGGTCACCAACTCGATCTAAGAAGCATGAAGTGTTCTAATTATTTCCTTTGTGAAAATCGTACTGATACTACAATGTTTATGTGATCGGGAGACGGGAGGTAGTAAGATAATTCAGCTTGGGAGGAAAAATATCTAAGGGGTTCATGCATCCGCACCCATGCGATGAAGGCCCTCCTATTAATAACAAATCGAGAATTCAATCCTGGGAAAATAACATGTCGGAAAACATGCCAAGTTATGGGCAAAAATTGGATCTCATATAGAACACCATATACAACGATTGTGATCTTTTATATGGGACCCATATATTGATAGCTACAGTTACTAAGAAGAAAATCTTGTACTACTATAATCTATCGGCCGACGATAGATGAGAGACCGATGCTCAAATCATTCGGTGTCGCTTTTTTTTTCTTTCGAAGGTACAATACTGCAATGTATATGATAAAGTAGGTACACGTGTAGAGAATGCAGTCGTCTCTTAATTGTTCATGATGTCTAGATGATTAAGAAGACCTAATATATTTCTCCACTTATCCTGCAAAATAATTTTTCACTTTCTCTTGTTATTTCCCACTTTACAAAGTCGCCGTGCCTCTAGTCTCCTTTGTTGGCTCCTACCCGTCACTGCCTTGACGAAGGGAATATACCTAACAATACCACTATTTACACGATATATGGTAGCACCAAGATTGAAATTGTAGTGTAAATGGTCATGAACAATGAGAAGTCAGAAAATGTAGCCACTACATGGACACAATATTGTTAACTGATAGTAAGTCATAAAAATTAAAATAATGTTTTAAAATTTCACGTAATGCATGTCTGATCCACCACCACCACTCGTCTTTATTTCATTACACGGGTGGATGGCCACATAGGCCGTAGGTCTACCAACTCAGGCGAAGAAGCATTTATCCACGAAGAATAATATGTGAAAGTCATGCTACTATAGTGGACATGATAGGGTCATATGGTTAGTTATAGATATTTTAGCGTGGGAGGAATTTTCTGTGAAAGAAAAAACCATCTAGCTAGAGATGCATACTATACTACTGATAATATGTCGGAAATTCAATCTCGAAAAAATGGCATGCCAAAAAAGATGTGGAGTTGTGGAAGGAGCGAAATGCCAAGGTTTTGACCAACAAGGCTTCCATGCCTTTGGCATGGGAGCTGTGGAAGGAGCGAAATGCTAGGGTTTTCAGCAACAAGGCTTCCATGCCTTTGGCAGTCATGCAGAAGATAAAGGATGAGAGCAAGAACTGGATCTTGGCGGGAGCAAAACACCTGGCAGACATAACGACATAATTTTGTTCTTGTTCCTTTTCTTTTGTTCGTTGGCCTAAGCCTCTATGTTTGCTCCTTCTATATCAATATAAAAGGCAATGCTTTTGCCTCGTTTCAAAAAAAAGAAAGAAAAGATGTGGAGTTATTGGCGAAGGTGATATATGGTTTAAATGGGATAACCATAACTTATATTACGATGGTGATGGTGATCTTTTATGGGCCCATCTATTACTATCATCTACTGATCGACTATATTGAGGACCCATGCTCGAATAATTTGATGACATATTCTTTAATTATATCCTTCAAGGTATATCAAGCTAAAAGTACGTAAGCCTCCATGTTGCTTAGGTATCACAATAAACATGCGCACGCGATAAAAAATCGATTATAGAAGTGTGATTATTCGATAGCATATGGTACAATGGAGAATTATTTCTAATTACATCTTGTAACCAATCAACTCTAAAGGAATCTTTTCAATTTCTCTCATTTATATTTCTACACTAATCCTACAAAGAAGTCTTTCATTTCGTGGTAATACGAACATCAAAACGGTAGTGCAAATGATCATGGAAAATGAAAGGTAGAAAAGATAACCATAACATGGACACAACATTGTTAACCTATCATGTCGTGAAATTTCAAACCGGGGGGGACGATGAGCTCGGTTAAAAAAGAAAACTGCAGTAAAGATGAAAAGGAGAGAGGAAAAACAGCTATTTTTATTCATTTATCCTGATATACTTATATTGGTTTTCATTATTTGGAGCATGCTTCGTTGCTAACACATCTCCTTCAATGGTTTCTCTGTCAAACTTGTGCGTGATGCGTTAGCCGTCAATGGTGTTTCTTTCTTTATTTCTAGAGGATCGTCACCCATCAGTCGTTAATGCACTCGACTGGGCTCAGATCAGCTCAGCTAGCAGCTGTGAAGAGGGCAGGCTGTGTCGACCTCGACCGTGATCGCCTGCGGCCCTGACGAGTACGACGCCACGACGCGCGCGCGGCCCTCCTAGCTTCCGTCGACAGTCTCCTAATACTATGAATTAATTAGCGTGTCTGTGAGTGCTCGTGCTACTAGTCCTGGATCATTTGATCGGTTGGTGAAGTGACATGATCCGGGTGGTTCGTGTCTTCTTAAGAGCATCTCCAGCCGCGTCCCCCAAACCGTCCCCCAAAGCGCGCCGGATCAAGCGTTTGGGGACGTGTTTTGTTCGTGCCGCGTTTGGGACGTCGCTCCCCAGCCGCGTCCCCCAAACGCCGCCCCCAAACATTAAAAGTACTTTTTTTTGGCTAGAAAAAAACTATTTACTAATATTCAAATCGTTGAACATAAACAAATTATATATAAAACTTCGGAAAAATATAATTAAATACATATAAACTATCTACTTCTTCTTCGCTGATAGCCCCGCCTCGTCGTCGTCATCGCGGTGGCGCTTCCTGCTCGTCATCTCTTCCGAAGAGGCGGTGTCGGCGCCCGACGCGTCGGAGTCCTCCTCGTCGTCGGCGGTGCTCGTCGGCTGCACCTTGGCCTTGGCCTTGGCGGCCTTGGCCTTGGCCGCCTTCGCCTTCGCACGGGCCACCGCCGCCGCCGCGTCCTCGCTCTCTTCTTCCTCCGTGTCCTCCTCCCAGCCCAGCCATTCCTCCTCGCCGTCAACCGGCGGCGGGGAATCGTCGCCGGCCGCTCGGCGTCCTGGCTCTCTCCCACCAATGGCGCCGGCCCGGCAGGCTTTCCCTCGCTGGAGGTGTCGAACGGGAGCTGGGAGATGTAGCTCATCGTCGCTGGAGGTGTCAGATGGAGGCTTGGATGAATGGTGGCGTACGTACGGCGTACGTATGGGTCTTATTGAGCGCGGATGAACGGCGGCGCAGAAGTCGAAGAGAGCAGCGGTTGCTCTTCCGAGGAGTCGGAGCTCCATTCCGGCGGGGTTGGCGCGTCGTCGACGCGGTTGCCAATGCGACGGTTCCGCTTCCTGGCAAGCCGCATCGTCGCTACGTATGTGGCGGTTGAGCGTCCGAGCCGCCGACGGGTCGGGCCCCCGCCTCCTCGCCTCTCATTTCGTTGTGTCCGGCGTGCCCGGTGCGTCCCCTGTGGGACGGGGACGGGCTCGGGACGCCGGACACCGTATCGGGCCGCGCCGGACAAAAAAGGCCTTTGGGGCGCGCGACTGGGAACGTTTTTTTGTCCGGCGCGCCCCAGATCGCTTTGGGGGACGGTTTGGGGGACGCGACTGGAGATGCTCTAACTCGTGTACACACACGCTCGCCCTGCCTCTTGATTCTCGCATCCGCACCGGTCTAAATTTTATCGCGTATATGCAAAATTTCCATATGAAATGTTTCACATACGCAGCATTTAATTTCTATTGGATTCAGTTTTACGAATCCAACAATCAATATAGGAAAGAATTCTGAGGATCGAAATTCTGAGGATTTTGATACTCCGAATTTTGTACAAATATCCTTCCCGTTGTCGATCTGTCCCCGATCTCAGCAGGACCTCAAATTTGACTGTCGTCCTTTTCCTTGCCCATACACAATATTGTACTCCATCTTTAATAGGGTACTATTTATAATTCTTATTACATTTTAAGTTTGTTTGTACTATTATGAATGATTATCACTTCCGTCTTTAATTAATGGGGTCTGCACATTTTTTTAGTCAATACGACCTTAACGAGGTGTGGGGTTCTGCATCTGACAGTCCTAGTTCGGTGGAATTTTTTTGGAAAAAAATACGACCTACAAATTTTCAATCGACTGAGAACGTAACTAAATTTTAGTTGCAACCCATGTTGCAAGTCGTGACTAGCACGAATCGCAAAACAAATCTAACGGTTTGGATTTCTTTTAGTTGCATCTCTATTTGCAATTGAAAAACTGAAGAAAAAAAAAAGCTCAGCTGCAATACAACTTGCAACTAATATGTGCACAAATCATGATACAATCTGATGGTGTACGACTTGACTAAAAGTTAACGTAGTTCTCAACTAACTAAGAACTAGCAATTTCGATTTTTTTTTAACATGGCAACCTCTTGGTGAGGTCGCGTGGTTGCAGGTGTATTCTGGACTGCTGATTTATCTCTCGAGATTCCCGCTAGCCTTGGTAGATGGAAAAATTTCATTTCTCTCTCTTCATTTTATCTGAATCTCAAAGCAAAACGGACGGTGTCCAAACACACACAACGTGCGTGGAAGTACAAAGTATTTCCCTCCGTTATATAATCTCCGTTCCAACATATAAGACACAATTTGATTGCCAAAATCTATGATTTCACTAACTATTAATCCAATTAAAAAGTTCGCTTTCGGCTGGCTCAGTTTATGTCAGACCACCAAATAGATAGACACTATTAAGTTTGTACTGAAAAACACTTCGCACGGTTATTATTCTGCAACCATTGGAAAAAAATGTCCAAGAATGATTACTTGTCAAAGGAGAAAAAGAAGCCTAACTCTAAGATTGATTACAGTGCATTGCATTGTACGTAATCCAACATTAGCGTCACTGTACTGTTTAGTCTTACGGTACACATCGTCAAGTCATTTTCGGGACAGGCCGGCTGCCAGTGTCAACCAAAACGTTTCTGAACCAGGTCAGTCTTCATGCATGACAGCTTGCAGCGAATGCGAGTGTCATCCTAAGATTGAGTATGCATCTACCCCTGGTGGATGGGCGTTAAAGCCTTGTCCAAATCTGGAGATTTTGGTTTCCTAATCAGCTCCTCTTTTTTCTGGAGCAACCACTCAGCGAGATAATTTTATATGTAATTTAAGTCCACATGATAAATTCGTGGTTGCAATTGCAACCCCATGTGTTATTCTAAGATGCACGGAGCATAAAAATTTCAACGATTTTGAAGTCGGCTTAGTTCGAACTTAATTCTTGGCGAGAATGGCTTACAAAGCTATTTTATCAAAAAACAGTAGTTGTAAAGAACACAACCGGAGGAGTAACGCTACATCACTACAGGAATGGGAGGCTATGCCGAGGGCCAGGCTATACGCCGACGGCCAAAAGTCGGGGCCGTCGGCGTATGGCTCGGCCAGGCCAGCCTGCCCTTTCAACACTCGGCGAAACATGGCCGTCGGCGTAGCGACCTCTACGCCGAGGGCAGCGCTCGGCATATCTTTGGCCCTAGGCGTAGACAGGGCTACGCCGACGGCCACCCTCGGCGTAGGCTATTTTTCAAATTTGTCTAATTTTGTAAAAATCATAACTAATTCATATGATGTCGGAAAAATGCGTATGAGGTATCAAAATGTTCAGAAAAACATCCTCTATCCGTTTATGTCAAAATCATGCATATTTGAATCATGTAGAATAACATGTTAATATAGAAACAATTCAATCACTTTCTTATATGTTCTCAGGTTCCCGTTTTAGCCAGATGACAATTTAAACGAAGTCAGAAAATCTCGCGGAGCCGCATGGCATCATTTTATGTGTCCTAGTAACCACTCCAAAAGATGGAATTGGGATACGACAATTATTTTGGAAAACCCTTCACGAACAGGGCTATCATGTCCGGATTTCTATGGCTTTTAGGGCAATGAGTAGGAAACGGCCCGTGACACCGCATAGTTTGTCGGAACGAGACCATATTTGGCACGTGCGTGGTCCCTGGGATGGGAAGCAAGGCCCCGGGAGCGCATTTCCAATCCGACCCATGGGCGATGGTTTTTTCATTTTCGGGGTGCCAAAACAGGTTTTTTTGTGAAGGAACTACATGGGGCGCATTTTAGTATTGCGTGAGACCTCTGCGTAGTGGTAGGACACCGCCTTCGCACCCCATATCACATGCCATATGTGCGCGCTAGCTATCTGGGAATCCATGCGGCTTCCTGCGGTGTCCCGCCGAATCCGCTGGAAAGTGACCGGATTTGAACTAGGGCTACACTTTCCGTCGCTCAATAAATTCCGCAAAAATTGTTTTGAGGTCTATGACATATCAGTTTATGTGCTAATTTTTGTCCGTTTAGCGCGATGGTAAACGGGTGCACCAGCGCGCCCGGTACGACCATACCGCATCTCCGTGGGGCCCCCTTTTGGCCAAATGACAATTTAAACAAAGTCAGAAAATCCCGCGGAGCCGCATGACGTCATTTTATGTGTCCTAGTAACCACTCCAAAAGTCAGAATTAGGATACGGCAATTATTTTGGAAAACCCTTCACAAACAGGGCTATCACGTCCGAAGTTCTATGGCTTTTAGGGCAAATGAGTAGGAAACGGCCCGTGACACCGCATAGTTTGTCGGAACGAGGCCATATTTGGCACGTGCGTGGTCCCTGGGATGGGAAGCAAGGCCCCGGGAGCGGATTTCCAATCCGACCCATGGGCTATGGTTTTTTCATTTTCGGGGTGCCAAAACGGGTTTTTTTTGTGAAGGAACTACATAAGGCGCATTTTAGTATTGCGCGAGACCTCTGCGTAGTGGTAGGACACCGCCTTCGCACCACATATCACATGCCATATGTGCGCGCTAGTTATCTGGGAATCCATGCGGCTTCCTGCGGTATCCCGCCGAATCCGCTGGAAAGTGACCGGATTTGAACTAGGGCTACACTTTCCGTCGCTCAATAAATTCCGCAAAAAATGTTTTTAGGTCTATGACATATCAGTTTATGTGCCAATTTTTGTCCGTTTAGCGCGATGGTAAACGGGTGCACCAGCGCGCCCGGTACGGACATACCGCATCTCCGTGGGGGCCCGTTTTGGCCAAATGACAATTTAAACAAAGTCAGAAAATCCCGCGGAGCCGCATGGCGTCATTTTATGTATCCTAGTAACCACTCTAAAAGTCGGAATTAGGATACGGCAATTATTTTGGAAAACCCTTCACAAACAGGGCTATCACTTCCGGAGTTCTATGGCTTTTAGGGCAAATGAGTAGGAAACGGCCCGTGACATCGCATAGTTTGTCGGAACGAGGCCATATTTGGCACGTGCGTGGTCCCTGGGATGGGAAGCAAGGCCCCGGGAGCGGATTTCCAATCCGACCCATGGGCGATGGTTTTTTCATTTTCGGGGTGCCAAAACGGGTTTATTTTGTGAAGCAGCTACATGGGGCGCATTTTAGTATTGCGCGAGACCTCCGCGTAGTGGTAGGACACCGCCTTCGCACCACATATCACATGCCATATGTGCGCGCTAGCTATCTGGGAATCCATGCGGCTTCCTGCGGTGTCCCGCCGAATCCGCTGGAAACTGACCGGATTTGAACTAGGGGTACACTTTCCGTCGCTCAATAAATTCCGCAAAAAATGTTTTTATGTCTATAACACATCACTTTATGTGCTAATTTTTGTCCGTTTAGCGTGTTGGCGAACGGTGCACCACCCCGCCCGATACGGCCATTTCGCATCTCGCGAGGGGTCATGTTTTGGCCACATGTCAAATTGGGCGTCATATTTGGATTCCTCTAATTTTTAGGTTCAAATGATGATATGTATGTTATATTTAGATTCCTCTCATTTTTCTGATTGATTTAGACATATTATTTGTGGAATTTTGATTTTCCGATTTAAAGATATTAATTATTCAATATTAAATAGAAAAAAGACCAAAAAATAAAATCATTTTATTTTTATTTGAATTCAATATTATTATTACTTATATATATTCATTGTTGTCTACTTAAGTAATTGTTTGGGATTCAAAAATAAAGAAGTGTGCATCACGGTTCAAGGGTTAATAGGTTTGATATGCTATTATTATCAGCAAGAGGTGTCAATTCTATAATGGAAGCTCATTCGAATGGAACCAAAAAGTTAAGCGTGCTGAGGCTGGAGTAGTGTGAGGATGGGTGACCGACTGGGAAGTTTAACCATGATTGTAATTTGACATAAGATTAAGTGTAGTTAGAGTTAAAAGTGTATTGGGTGAAAGATAAACAAGTAAAAAAAAGAAAAAAGGAAAAAATTGTGTAAAAGAAATTAAAATTTTTAAATTTTTAAAAGTCTATGCCTAGGGTTTTGCCGTCGGCATATAGAAAAAAATATTTTTTTTTTGAATTTTTTTTTGAATTTTTTTGCAAACGGGAAATTTGAATTTTTTTAAAAGTCTATGCCGAGGGTTTTGCCGTCGGCGTAGCGTCCTACGCCGAGGGCCGGGCTACGCCGACGGCGATAGTGCCTTTGCCGAGGGACTTACACGCCGAGGAGCTATGCCGAGGGCGTCCCTCGGCATAGCCTACGACGAGGGCCAAAGCATGCTACGCCGAGGGTTCCCGGCCCTCGGCATATAGCCCCATTCCTGTAGTGCATCTACATTATGTGCCGAACTTCCAAAGAGATGCACCAGGTGCTAACCCCGCACTATCGGTGCTTAATCTTTTACCACGGATAATGTCGATCGTCGCCGTTGACCGATGATGGCTGGCCACCCTCTTCCTCCTTCTTCTCCGGCGCAGCACTCCACTGCACCGACCTGTCCTGACAGAAAGCCAATCGTTCACCTCTTAAGACACGGAGTGAACATTCAAATTAATAATATTTTCCACAATCAACAACATAAAATAAAAGTCATGTAATTTATGTGCACATGATAAATTTGTGGTTGCAATTGTAACCTCATGTCCAGACGCAAAAGAAATTGCAACCTCGTGCGTTATTCTGAGGTGCATGGAGCATAGTAAAATTTCATCGATTTCGAGGTCGACTAAGTTTTAACTTAATTCTTGGTTAGAATGATTTACAAAATCGTTCTGTTAAAAAAAAGTAGTCCAAGAGAACACAACAGTGAAGTAACGTACAGTACTTCTAGGTTCTGTACCGAAGTTCCAAAGAGATGCACCCGGTGCTAGCCCCGCCACTATCAGCGCATAATCCAACTTCGCTGAAAGTTTCTAGTCCTTTGCCATTCAAATTAACAACATTTCCCACAATCAACAACATAAAATAGAATTCAGTCGGCACGATCTCTACTTTCTTTCACAGTCACAAGAAGCAAACAAAACCCCCGAAGAAATTAATCCATCCGATCGATCTACTCTATCCACCCCTGGCTCCGACTGATTGATGGCGGCATGTGCTTGCTCCGGGGCAAGAAAATATCTGGGAAACACGTAGGTAAAAGCACGGCCGCCATTGATGACACGCACGCACAGGCAGGGCAGGTGGTAGGCGGCCATGGATGCCGTCAGCTCCGCCTTCGCCAGGAAGAAAAGAAGGGCGTCGGGGGCAAGCCGATTCAATGCGCCGGTCACGAGTTGGTTGGCGCCATAAAGTCTCCACCTTTCTCCACTCCCTTCTTCTTCTTCCTTCTCTCTCTTCCACTGCCAGTGCTTCGTCGTCATCAAGACATCGATCCCCTCTCCTCCTGCCAGTGCTTCTTCGATTCGTCTGTCTGTCTTCTTCGATTGGAGGAAGTGAAGTGAGGTTCTGAGGCGGGGAAGGATGGATCCGTCGGGGGCGTTCTCCCGGAGCTCGAGCAATGTGTCGTTGGCGTCGCTGGTCAGGAGCGGCAGCGGCGGGAGCGGGCGCGGCAGGGGCGGCGCCGTGGGGAGCAGGCGGATGATGCAGCGGGTGCTCCGCGGCGTCATCACCTTCATCTTTGCCATAGGTACGGACTACTCAAAATCCTCTCAGTTTCTTCGTCAGTTTGCTTTTTTGCCGGTCGATCTTGGGCTTTAAGCTGATCCGTGTCTCTGATGAGCCTCGGATGCATCTTCTCCAGTCTTAATTTCTTCAGATGTCGTGCCTGTTTCGCTCTTTCGGCTTGGTTCCTACCTATGGCCTGAGCAGAACAGGGATGTTTCTTTGGTGTACACCTTAGCTTCCAGCTTCAGTTCATACCGATGATATTTGTTCAGAAAAAAGGGGAGCATGTGTAGATGATAGCATCCATGCTCATCTATGTTTATGCAGACCTGTGTGCGGGGAGGGCAGGATCCGGGCGTTGCTCTTTCCATCTTGCTCACAAAATTTCTCTCCTTTTTCCCCTCCACTGCGAATGAACGGATTCTTCACCTGCAAAACTAGAGTTTTATTTCCTTCCATATTGAGCCTAAAATTTCGCATTCGGGCCTTGTTCAGTTTTCAGTGTTCACAAAATTAAGCGTGTGATCTTTGTGCAATTACGGTTGATCTGCTTCACATACTTCACACTGATCTTCTGAACGTTGACATGTCTCTTGTGCAGCCGGGCTGTTCCTGGGAGCCGTCACCGGCGGTCTGATCGGCCTCGCCACCGAGAGCGGCCTGTTCCGCGGCACGGGCATTGGCGCCATCACCGGCGCGCTGGTGTCCATCGAGGTCGTCGACTCCTCCATCCGCCTATGGCGCTCCCGCCGGTCCGGGATCTGGAGCATCCTCTACGTGGTAAGCGCCCTGAACCGCATGCTTGGTCCATGGATGGTTGGCAGCAAGTAGATAGGAGTAGGACAGCAAACTCGCAACTGACGCACACGCTTGCTTGCTCATCTAGGCTTCCTTGTCTGTTGATGTATCAGTGTTTCTTGCTTAAATTGCATTGACTAATTGTGCTCCTCACTTCGGCTAGCTAATGATGTGTTTATGTTGCACTGCTGCTGTAGAACCCTAAACATGCTCTCACCTTTTTAAAAGGCTGAAGTTCAGTGTTCATCCCAAAGTAAAGACCCATCTTTTTTTTTCCTTTGCTTTATGATGCACAGCTTGGATTAGAACTTTCTGAGTGGTGGTGTGCACCTCTTACGTATGTATCCTTGTCATCCGAAAATGTTTCGACCACAACAATTCTTCTGAGGCTGCATATCAGAATGAAAATGTCTTTTGATGCTACGAAACTTTGGGTTGGCTGAAACTTTCTGGTCTGCTTGAGCCTAACACACCTTTTAATTACTGGAAATACAGCTTAATGTGATCTACAGCCTCATCACGGGCAGGCTTGTCCGTGAGAAGGTTGATCCGGCGGTGCAGCGGGTGGTTCGCAGCCAGGTCAGTTCATCACCTGCAATACGTGCATGGTTGATGCAAAGCTACTGTCTAAAATTAGTTACTGCACTTTTTATTTTGTCTAAAAGTATCCTGCATGTTTATTTGGATATACAGATGAATGCCGTGGACTCATCGCAGTTCAGGGAGGCCCCTGACCTTTTCGAGATCGAGGGCACCAACGGCATGCCGAGGGCGTCGATTGATAAGCTGCCCGAGAACAGGATCACCGAGGAGTACAACCGCAACGCCGTCGGTGATCTTTCAGGATGCTCTGTCTGCCTCCAGGTCTGCCTGAAACCCGCTAACACCTAAAGCATACACCTCTCTGCAGTTTTTTGTACTCCCCAAAACCTCATTGCCTTCTGTCATGTAAACACTCAGATTGTTTTCCTCATTCTGTTTCCATGTGAAGATCATTGCTTGTTTAGAGTGATGAACTTCTTTTACGTGACTTCTTTTCGAACTTCTTTTTACATGATGTGTCCTCTAAACTTTTTGGTGATGTTGCTGGTGGTTTTCAGGATTTCCAGATTGGGGAGAAGGTGCGGAGCTTGCCCGATTGCTGGCACGTGTTCCACGTGCCGTGCATCGACGGCTGGCTGATCAAACACGGGTCGTGCCCGCTGTGCAGGAGGAAGCTCTAGATCATCATCATCACCATCCTCAACGACGATCGATGAAGAACTGTGCTCTGTTATTAGAAAGGAGGCTATGGTTGCTGCTTTGCATGCTGTGTGCGCGCGCTATGCCTGTGTTGCTGTTGCTAGGAGGCTGACATATCTATAGAACGAACCCTAAATTTATAGAGTTTTTGTTTTTTTGCTTTTGCTTTTTGATCTCTCTCCCGATCAATGTAATATAGTATGTACTACTGAAAAATGAAAAAGCACCGGACCGGCTTGCGCTTTGTTCTCTGGTAATGTTACATATCGCAATATTGTACAATATCTTGCATGGTCTCTGAATTATCGATTCATTTGACGATCAGTTGGTAACTTGATATGGTGAAATTCCTAACGAACATGAAATTTTGAGACCTTTTCCTTCTGGGACTGATTACGGATCTCACAACTTCAGTATGTCTTGGGGCTGTGGGCGTACACTTCAGGATCTGGCTGTCTTGCAAATGAATAGCTCTACTCCAAGTGATCCCTTCCCTGGCTGTATGTGCTGGAAGAAGTCTGCAACCAGGCATGAGAGTTTATAATCCCACTAACTTATTCTTGCAATAAAAGAAGAAAGCGTTACAACAAAGTAGAGATGACATACTTCCAAAGTGTTATTCCCGTGTTTCTCTAATATCTAGAGATGGCATACTTCCATGTCTTCGGTTTCAACAGGTTTGGGATAGGCCTTGGCGTATCTGCAGAGAGTAACAATACAAAAACTTATACTTAGAGGAACATCATTAAGGAAATGAAATTAAGGTTAAAGGAATAATTAATCTGTTCCAGTTTTCTGTCATATAATCATTAGATCATTATCTAACTAGGCACCTGGGAGCCGAATTGAGTTTCTGTCTAACTAGGGGAGTGATGTTTTGGCACATGGGAGCGTATGCTCCCTTTATTTTGAAATGCAAGTTAGACACATTTTAAAATGTTAAAAAATTTGAAACAAAAATTTCGTACGTACATCTTCATGTGCTACGCGTTCACAAAGTCGTTTCATGAAAAATCGACTTGTCGTGTGACGTGTGTAATAAAGACAAAATTCGGTGCTAAAGAAAAGATTTGTCACAAGATAAATTTTCTCTTTTTCTAGTAGACTACAAAAAAAATCATTTTTTCGTGAAACTTGACGAACACACATATAACTACTATATTATAGGGCAACCAACATCTTTTTTCCCATAATTTTGAGCTTCTTTCCGAATTAACCTCCTGCTGACACGTACTCTATTTAATAGTCTGCTTTTCGCTGATTTTTTTGGTGTGTGATTTCGGTGCCCCGTGCGATTTTTATGGTCGTGTTTACTGCATGCTCTCCTTTCTTTCCTTTTGTTTTCCGGGTGACTTTAGCTGGAACAGCGCACCGCTTTGACCAAGTTTAGTCTATTCGCGAGCGCCAGATAATCCTGGAAGAGTCTCCTCGGTGCTTCTCTCCCCAGCGTGCTACACAAGACGGAGCAGCAGCCGCGGCCGGCGCATCCTCGGCTCCACGGTGGCCTCCCTCCGTTCCCCGACGGCCGGCGCCTCCTCGGCTCCCCCGCCACCGGCGCGCGGCGGCCGGCGCCTCCTCAGTCCCGCGGCGGCCGGCATGCGCCCCGTCGGCCCCCCCGGAGGTCGGCGCGTCCGCGGCGGTTGGCGCCTCCTCGGCTCCCCGGCCGCCGGGCGTCCTCTGATGTGCAGAGGTCAGCGCGTCCGCGACAGCCAGCGTCTCCTCTGATGCGCGGCGTCCGGCGCGTTCTCGGCTCCCCGACGGCTAGAGTTCCTCTGATGCCCGGGGGCCGGCGCCTCCTTGGCTTTCCGGCGGCCGGTTACTTCTTCATGGCGAGCGGCAGCTGCAGTGGCTTCCGCAGCAAGCGGTAGCAGAAGATGGCGCCAGGTCGGCGATGACGAGTGGCATGGAGTTGACGGTCGTGACAGAGTGGACGACATGAACATGTGCTCACCGGTGACGCAGGCAGCGGGAAGAGCCATGGTTGCGGCGGCGCTTCGACGTTTTGACCGAGGGAGATGCGGGACCATAGCTGCCGTCGGAGGAGCACAAGTATTTTCTCGACCACCCCTCTCTCGTGTGCACTCTTTCTTAGCCGATGGCGCCAAGAGGCAAGAGCTCAAAGGCAGAAGCCCGTGAACTTTGATCTCAAGTTCATGGATATTCTTCAACTGAGCCACGGTAACATGTTCCCTTGCTCTCTAGGTATGTTCACTCAATCCTCTTCCAAGGGTTTTGTTTGATTGGACTAAGTCAAGCTTAGATCTACATTTTGAATGAGAATTATTTTTCCTAGCTCCTTTTGCTGCTCAAGCCTATAATCCCATTTTGTGTACATAAATTTGTAGGGATGTTGCCATGGTGGACTCATAGTGCAGCAAACGGTGTGCGTCAGTTCACGTTGGAGAGGAAGATATGGACCAAGTTGTGAGAGTTGCAAAATCTGGAAAAGGTCAGATTTCCTACTGATATATGGATTATATAACTGTACCATGGCAGTTCAATACAGCAAGCTAGGTCGCTTTCTACCTTTTCTGTTTTCTCTTCGTATGCTGATTTTTGTGTCTCGAACAAAAGCTGCATATCTCTATTAATCGAGCATATCTGCAGATGAGGAGGCAAATGAACATCATCACCAGCTAGGAGATGGTGAGCGCCACAGGGCACGTACTTCATGTTCTCTGATGAGGAGAGTACCCTCGCTGTCATCCATCCACGGCTCCGCTCGCCGATCAATAAGATACCATTCTCATCTGTCTCTGCCTTCTCCTGCTTATGTTCTCTTATACAACATATGCATTCAGTAATTTTGTTGCATGTATTAGTTTCCTCGCTTTATGTTGATTCTTTCTACCACACGAGTTTGCTATTTCTCCATACATATTTCTCCTAATATGAGTAGTAAGTGAAAGTTGAAGATTAAAATAATGTTGTTAATATTTGCATTTTTGAAACATTCTTCAAATGATCAGATAATGTGTTAATGCTATATATGTTCGAAGAATGTTTTTCACAATTACTTAAACATGAGAACATATGTAAATCCTATTGTAGTTCCCTGTTTTCCTTTGCATTTAGAGAACATATACAGCTTGAGATATATGCACTCACAGAAAGTAGATTAATTGGGATGAGTCGATGATGCATACATATCTTTTGGACTAAGTTAGCTTCTAGGATGTTGCAACCAGTTGATAAAATTTTTAGGCACTGCTGTTATCACCATGTGTTGTCAGCATTTAAATACTCAGTACATTCTGGCCATTTAAAATCATATCTACATTTCAATTGGCAGTACTTGAAAATTTTACATCTTAATAAGTGATGATATACATAAGGGATATGGATGAGCGAGTTCAAACAGGTGAGGTAATCTCTAAATTGTATTCATCCTTAAAATGAATGAGTGGACCTTCTTCTGCCCATTTCGAAAAAATGGCATGGTAGAAGCAACGAGAGAATAGAACTCTCTACATTCGAATGACTAAGACTTATACTTTTTTTAGAAGTGTTTCATGCGCGAAAACAACCATCATTACTCATTATGCTGCGCGTGACAGTGTGTTCGGTGTTGTTGGCCTATATGCGACTATTGAAGTACTTCAGAATAAACTTGGCACTCATTTTGCAATCTTAAGATTGCATTGCCATTGTTATTTATCTTTCAACAGCAAGAACATCGGCCTGTAACTTTGACATCTCTCTCATCTATGCATGTAAATGGCGTGTTCTTTTTTCTTCCTATTTTACTCTTGCCTACAACTTCAGACGCCATGTGCTCTCAGGTCCTTTTCCATGTCTGATGTAATTGAATTGTGCATCTGCTAAATGGCCTTACTTTACTCTTTGCCAGGAATGATAGACAATGAGTAGTGAAGATATGGTGTTACTGCAATCAGGGTCACATCAAATCTTCCTAGCTGGCAAGCTAAAAGTACAGCGATGAAGGAGCCTGTGTCAGCTAGCCGTATTTCTGTGTATATATGGAATATAGCGACAAAGTAGCTTCTGTTAGCTAGCCGTACTTCTAGGTATGTAATCTAATAAATGGAGTTTTATTTATGAAACAATTATTCATCTTTTTGTGTGTTCAGGGGTGGTAACGGTCATATTAATTAAATGGATCTCGGTTAGGTAAACAGTCATACTATCTAAATTGAGTCCTACTTTCGTACTTCACCATCTGTTAAATTTTAATCACCAGAAATGTGTCCTCTTATCTAATGTAATCTTATAAACTCTGCAATCATGTCCAAATATGAATTAGCACTACAGCTAATCCTAATTTTATAGATGAATTTGCGTTGGCACCACTAGGTCATGTGGATTGGATCTGACGCATGCAATAGCAATAAGGGAAGCAAGCAAGTTGCTGCCCCATCTTTCTCTGATGTGCAAGGATCACTGTAATTTGTAACTTTTGATATAGTCTAAGGATATGATGTTTCATATAATCCAAGCTGTGGCATTCTGACTGAGTAGTGTGAACTGGCGGTTGTAGTTTATGAATGTGTAGAGGCAAAATTTCTGAAAGCAGTCCATACTTGCTGAATAAGGTGACTCATATCTGAACTTCTATGCACTTTAAATCTCTTTCAGGGCGAATCCAGGGTCACACACACACGGGGCACTAGCGTGGCAGCGAGTCCGGCGACCACCGGCGCAGGAACTCTAGCTTCCAGGTGAACCATTCCTCTCCCTGCCTTTTTTTACTTCCCTTGATCTGATAATTTATCACATATTTTCTTTTCTTTTTTCAGTTCAGTCAAGTCAAGCCATCACTGCTTTACCACATTGCATGGTGGGGGCCTAGGTGTGTGGAAGTACTTACCGGTTGCCGCCCATCATGGAGGCGTTGGTCAAGGCCAAGGCAACATGCTCCTTGCTATTGGAGTCCATGGTGCAGATCTCCTATGGTGCATATCCGTTCAGTGACAGACTTATTCAACTTTCTCAAGCTATTCCCACACTTTGATTTCATTCAGGTACCTAGCCTACCAAATTTGAGGTTTTGCAGTGTATATATATACACTTATGGGAAATATTGGTAGCTGAATGCAACCAATTGTTTTGGCTCAGTTGTGCATATTCTGTATTCATCTACTACCTATGTGTAATTAAGGCCTTCTCATCTTAAATCCCAGACTACAAATTTTCTGCGAATAAATATTTAATGACTATGTAGGTATGACAGAATATACCCATATATTTTTGATAGATTAGCCAAGTAGGGATTAACTGGTTTATAACAAAGTTTGCAAAAGGCTACTATTTCAGCAATCAAGCATTCAAATTTATTGATGTAATTTATATTCCAATTGTTTGCAATATTCTGAGTAAACTGACCTTACATACAATTGAAGCACGTGGAGCTACTACTGTGATTTAGATTTCGATTCCAACTGCTTGCAGTACTATGATAAATATTCCATACTTTTCAATTCTAGCTGCTTGCAATATTCTAAGATATGTTCCCTCACTACCAGGTCAATGCTCTCATATGAATCTCTCATATCAGCCAATTCGCAACAGTTGAGATATTTAATTGACCAATTGATCAAGAAAGAAATAATTTCTATCACGTTGCTAACTGATGTTAAATCTGCCACCAGGTAGTTGGTCCTCTTTAATGGGAATGCAAAATAAACTTAGTAAGAACAGTAAGAAGTTACCTACTGCATTCTGAGTTTTACAGGATAGTCCTTTTTTTGTATTAGTATCTTTCAATGTGTGCCTCTGATTGTTTCATGTCAATGTTTTAAAAATTGTAAATACATTATTGACCTATTTAGCTAACTTATCTCAGATAGAGTAAGCATACCACTTTCTAATTGTCGTTATTAATTAGAAGTAAACATGCCTTACCTTTTGCTGTCAGTTTTTTGGCATCATTATTATGTTCGGAAATATTTTCAACACAGTTGGTGTTGTATATAGTTTATTATAGCAAGCCGATAACCCTTGCATAATTATGTGGAGGTTATGTGGATTGCCTACTGTTATCTTCTTTATGAATTATTAGTTGGGGGTACATATTCTTCATTTTATATTTGTACATGCATACATCCTGCTAGGCCTATGATCTTAAGTCATGTGTTCTTTGCAGAAATGGAATTTTGACACAGATAGATCAAAGGAAATATTCTGAATTTTTGGCAATCAGGTAATTATATTTATCATAAATGCCCCGCCTTATCGCTAATTGCAGATCTGTTCTCCTATTTTCGTAGGGCCGTATCTCTATTCTAACAAAAGTGCATATCAGATTCGAAATATAACATGTTCACTAATATGTCAGATCTGAAATGCTAATCCTTTGTTTTTTTTTAGGGAAAACCCTCTTTTCATCTATTAGTTAGCCGAATTTTATCACCTTTCAAAGATAGAGGGCTAAGTTTTTTTTTTTCCTTTAAAATGATTTGCTAGGTATGCGGAAATAAGCAAAATTTTGTTTCACCTTAATTTTCATGCAATGGTCTTATTATTCTTTTCCATGATTACCTTCTTGATACCAAATTTATAGAAAGTTATCATGTTCAAAGATACTTAAGGCTTTTGGACAAAATGGATACACATCAGCATCAACTTTCCACCCAGATGGCATTATCCTTGGAATAGACAAGCTTTAAGCTGTTGTTAAAATTTGGGATGTAAAATGTCACGTGAGAAAACAAAAATATCACTCAGATTTGCATCGATGCCATGCTCTTCTAATGCCTCTACTATTAAACCAAATTAAATCTTTCTATAATATTGGGGAAGTGCATTATAAATGGATTGGCTGCAGGGCGTTCCTATTTAGTGTTTTACAGTTAATTAGATTCCTTCTCTAGATTAGTAATTAATTAAGTGGGATTGTTTAACTATCGTCAGTCTTGGCCTCTTTGAAATATGATCAAGTGGATATATAGTTTATAAATGGATTGGTTGCAGGGCGTTCCTAATGATGTTTGCATATAAAATTTTATAAAATTGCTACCTATCTGAATCAGTAACATTTCTATGGTTCCTAAAATGCAACTTTGATACAGTAAAGGAGGTGATCGAAGATTTGGTTGAGTCAGAGAATGAGATTACGGAGGCTAGACCCACAGAGAGGAGGAGCTCGACTGGTCGGACCAAGATGACACCACCAACGAAGAACCTCTGAGGGTACAGCCAGTGATGCCGTCATCCTCTCCTCCGAGGATGAAGATAACGCCAACGAGCGATGGCAAGAGGCTAGAATAATCAGAGCACTTGCCTGAGCATAGTGATCTACCCTACTACTTAAGTTTAGTTTACTGAATGTATGACTTAATCTAGCGTTGCATGCTATTAGTGTTTAGTGCCTAATGAGGTATGCAATGCAAGCTTCACTTCTAAATGTTTTTACACCGTTTTAACTTAAAATAGGAGCATATTTCACTATTCAACTTGCTGCTTCCTTCACGGCGCGGCGTGCCGCCGCGCCAGTCCTTGCTAGTATATATTATGGAGATGTACATGTAAATTTTTTTAACACTTAGAAATATATTAAGGGAGTACATTTAATACTGGAAAGTAAGAGAAGGTAGTAATTGCTATGTGCTTACTTCCATAATGATGGGCATCTATGTCTTCCTCCTGCATGCTGCCCAGCCGTTGCTGCAGGCTTGTAGGGAGCGTCTTCATACCAAGACATTCTGTAATGGTAAGGCGTTGGAGAGATGAGTATGCTTGCGGCCCATCCGGTAGGGATGATAGGGTATTGCAGTCACGAAGTTTAAGGAGCTCCAACAATGGGAGCTCTCCCGAGCAAGATTCCAGAGATGTCAACCCATCACAGCGCCTTATGTCTATTTCCTTGAGGGACGGGGAAAGATGGAGAACCCCTGTTAAGCCATCACACATATCTAATTTTAATTCTTCTAAGTGCTCCACCCAGGCTTCAGGCGATGATAAGGATGAAACTTCCTGTATATTAGATGACCCATGATGAATCGACAATGCTGAGTGTGCCTGCTGCACCCTCCTGCCGAAGTTAGACTTAAGCTTACTGCACCCCGAAATTTTCATTCTCCTGAGAGATGGAGGGATGCTGAAGACCTCAACCAAGCTGCCACAGCACCATATCGTCAGAGACTCTAGACCTGGCAGGAGCTGTTTCGTTTGTGACGATGTTGATGACTCAGCAGGAGCTTGTCTATATCCAGTCAGTTCACTGCAGCGATCAATCCGAAGCCTCCTCAAGGATACCAATCCTTCAAACTCTTTCTCTGGCCAGTATACGAGCGCAAAGCACCAATAAATTGACAAATCTTGAAGGTGTACAAAACATGCACACAGCTCTATCACATCTGAGTTAAAGTATTTTAACACCAATACTGCTAGAGGAAAATCAAGATAATTCCATTTTTCCTTTCCGTCCAGCACTTCCCTTAGAGTATGCTCAGCCATGGTTTTTTCCATCAAATGTTGCTCATCCGTGCCACCGCCTTCAATGTTACTCAGTTCCAGATTGGTCAATGAAGTCTTATGTCTAGCTACCCACAGCAACAACTGGCCCTCACGTCCTTCCATGTTTAACGCACTGAGCTTTGGTGATTTAGCTGTAGTTGTTAACTCTTGACATCTATGAAGACTTGCATTCTGAAGGTTAGGGAAGGTTGGACGTCCTGGCAGTTTTTTCAACTTTCCGCAACCAGTAATATACAACTTCTCAAGCAGAGGAAACATTATCTCGTCTCCTTGCATCGTATCATCATCTGTGTCCCACCATCTCTCCAAACTGTCAAGATCTTCTAGTGTAAGCTCCTTCAGATTTGGGAATGCAAAGGATGTATCATTGTGACGGTTGAACAACCATTTCAATCGTGAACAGTTGAAAAGATGGATCTCACCAATGTTTGGCAACCTAGCCAACGTCATTGGAAACGTGGTTGCTCCATATGAGTGTATTCTTATAGCATATAACCCTTCATGAGGTTTTAGTTTCTCCAGCACTCTTGCATCATTCACATTACTCGATGTATAATAAAGACGTCTGGTCCACTTTAATGTTAACTCTCTTATTTCCTTCTTCTCCATGAGGTTTGCCGCTGCTGCATCTTTTTCGGTGACGTTCTCTAGAGAACTTAGCTCTAGTTGACCACCAAGATTTAAATGCCCGAGCTCTCCAACCTTACTGCAATCAGAGCCACTACCTGCTACAAAACATGTAAGCGTCTGTAGGGATGTGAGTTTTCTGAGGTCTTGAGGCATGCTCTTCAGCGCTGGACAACATTGTGTGTAAACGTGTCGAAGGGCAGTCATATACTTCATTTGTCTTGGAAGTCCACCAAGCAATTTGCAGCCAGAGAGGTTCAGCGTTTGCAGGTTGTATAGAGTACTCATATCTTCAGGAACTGCTCTGATAGAACTTCTTGAGAGATCTAAGTATCTCAAGACATGTAGATGGTTTGGATTCAGAGGAAATGATGGTATATGTAAACGGAGCTGTAATGCTTGTAAAGAGCTGTATTTCGATTGATGCTGCAATGAACTACTCAGAGGGATATCACACATAAGTGTTTGAATAGTTGCAGAGCTGTTCTTCAGAGATCTATTCAATTTTCTTTCGGGTTTCTGGCATGACAGAAATAATTTCCGAGCAGTGTTTGGAAGCCATTCACTCTGACTTCGTTCCTTGGTCACGACAACAGATTTAAGCATGCTTGGTTCCTCGGTTGCGAAGGCACATTCCTTTTCCATTACAGACATTGCAACATCATGCATAAGATCATAAATTTGACATGTAGTAATGGAATAACAAACCCCCATGTGTTCAGTTTCCCGGACTGTGCCTTTGACTTGTTTCACATTCTGGAAGAATGACCTTGAAGCTAGCTCTCTAAATATTTGTTTGCCAACAGTTTCAAGACAAACTTGATTTTCTTGGACAATAAACCCATGTGCAATCCATAGTTGAATTAGCTTGTCCACATCAATCACGTAGCCTTTGGGGAATATAGCACAAAAGGCAAAGCATTGTTTCATACGCGACGGCAACACATTGTAGCTGAGTTTGAGTACTGGTAAGATTCCAGACTCCTCGGTGTAAATGTTGCTTCTGCTTGAAATAGCTTTCCATTCTTCCTCACTGGTCTTGGTGCGGAGTACAAAGCCCAGTGCTGCTGCAGCTAAAGGAGAACCAACACATCTCTTGACAATCTCACCAACCATATTCACCAACACAGCAGGCCTTTGCTCTTCCTTGTGCAAATGGCTGAATGCTCTTGTCTCGATGATTTCTTTGATAAATGTATCGTCCAAAGCTGCGAGATTATAAGCTTCAGTAGTGCCCAATATTTCAGCCATTCCTTCATCACGAGTTGTAGTCAAGACCACACTACCCCTGCCACCATGTTGAAGTCGGGCTATGAGATGTTCCCAGATATGAACCTGTTGTTTCCAGATATCATCCAACACAAGGAGGTACCTTTGCCCAGTCACAACATTTTGAAGGCTATCTAGCGGTGTCTTACTATGAGTTGCTTCTCTACCAACCTTCTTCTCGGGAACTGCCTCAATTATACTTTTAGCTAGAGAATCCACATCAAAGGCATCAGAGACACCCACCCATACCAGAAAATCGAAGTGCTTCTGAATTTCAGGTTCATTATAAACAAGCTGTGCTAATGTGGTCTTGCCCAGACCCCCCATTCCAACGATGGGAACAACTGTGAGAAATGGATTGTTAGCTTGGCCAACTAGTATGTCAACAATATTTTTATTATCTTTGGCTCTGGATTGATTGGTGATTTCCTTTAGATCAAAGATATCATGATCCGTCTCTCGCCACTGGTTGGATACAGGGGGTTGTTGTTGACGCTGAAAGTGAAAGGTACTCATTTCAGTCACAAGGACCTCGATGGCCTTCACAATTTTCCAGAGCTTTCTTCCCATCCTGTTACGGAATATGAAACGGTTGTGAGTGGGAAAGAGTTTTACCACATCGAAGCCAAGCTCCTTGTATTGTCCATTCCTCTTGGCTTCGCGACGAAGCACCTCGTACTTGAACTCATCAAAGACTTTATTCGCCTGGTAAGCTACTTTCTTGATGGCCTCGAGCCAAGCCTTGACACCTTCTTTGTGCGATGCCGCCTGCTCGGCGACAGTGATGACGTCCAAGATGGCTAACAAGCTGCGGTTCAGGATATCACGCTGCTTCTCCATGCCCTTCATCACTTTGTACTGGTCGAGGAGGTTGTTGGATGCCTTCTCCACGATGATTTTGACCAGTGGTTCAACCACCATGGTGGCCACAACCACCGCCATTGGAATACCAAGGAGACACAAGAATACAGAGAAGCACAAGTGCAGTGTAAGGTGGAGAAGAAAATGGTCCGAACAAGGTATGTTTGCTTGCTTGTAAGGACAATGAAAGGAAATGTAGCTAATATTGACTTCCGGGGGGAGAGGTACATGTAGATGTGTTTGATTCCATTTATTGATTGCATCCACTAGCACAATATAGAAACAACAGCTGTACACTTGTATTCTTTTAATAACAGAAGACTACTTCCGTACAGAGCCAACGCCTTCTGCAGTGTTGTGCTCTCACCAAGAGGAACTTCGTCTGTCCAACAACCATCTTCAGTCAGTCGCCGCCGGGCACTTGCTTGGGGGCTGCATCTGTGTCTCCTGTGACCCATAAGTACGAACATATTGCTGCGAAGGATGCCAGCGCCTGTCACAAAGCTGGAGTATACGAACACTACGATTATGGTTATGTCAGACATCGTGATCGATGTAGGGGTTCTCCCCTTCCGACTTGATCAAAAAAAGACATCGTGATCGATCGATTCTTCTTGAGGTTGGAAACCTGGAATACCTCATCTCGCAGCATCCTAGCAATCCCGGAGAGAACAGAGAAAGTGTGGATCGTTAAGGATCCTCACTTTGTACCAAGGGCTACACAAGACGCTAAATGAACATATGGGTATTTTTATTTTTGGAATGGTAAGCCTCCAGGACAGCACTCAGAATTTTTAAGCCGCTAAATGGCAAACATAAAGTTTGTGTTAAGGGGTCTACTTTTTGTTGTACCTGCGTGTGTCTATGACAAACCACAAATTTGTGATGGTTTAGGGTTTCTTCTTTTCTTTTTGGATTGCTGGAATACATATGTTCATATCCAAATGCTTCTGACTTCCGAGAACGGAGAACCATCTGTATAATAGTGTGGATTTCTGGAATTTATGCTCTTCCAGCAGTCACAATTAAAAGTTGGGCTTGCTCACAGATTCAACACATCGCTTTTTAATAAATAAAATAACACAGCGAAAAGCTTCATTGACTTTCTTTTACGAATATGGACAGAAATTCAAGAAGAAGCAAAGAAAGTAAAAAGGTAATAAACCATGCGGAAACACTAGATACAAAAGTTTAATCCAAACTGCCTCGACAATTGCATTTCAGCAGCAAAAGCTACGGTAAAAAAATTGCCCATGGATATAACACTGTGTTACTATCTAGATAGTGTGTTGCCGTTGTTAGAGTAGTAGTAGAGATAGATCGAGATTACAATTCTAAACTACCTAATATGACTAAACCCATAATATACTCTAGCAGCCATCAATGGCATCTTGTATCAGTGCATCAATCACCACCTAACAAGATCAGTGCGTGATATTGTCATGCTTGCCAACTCGGTAAACAATACTATGAAAGGGGCGATGTAAGTAACATTGTTTGAAGCTGTGCTAATGAGAACAATTGGCTACATATAAGATAACCACTTTCCCTGTTCATTATCAAGGCTGATGCAAGTCTTGGGCTGATGTCATAAAGGAATATTTAAAACTAACAGACAATGAATACTTTGAAAGGGACGACGTGAGTAACATATTGTTTGAATTTGTGCTAATGAGGCCAGTTGGCTACATATTAGATAACCACTTTACCATGTTCGTTACCCAGGCTCATGCCATAAGATAATGCGCACTCCACCAAGCAATGTGATGCCTATTAACTTGATAATCAATACTATGAAAGAACTGCTTGAGTAATATAGTCTGTAGCTGTTGCTAATGGGGCCCAGTTGGCTACCTATGAGATACTAGTCTTCCCTGTCCATTGCCAATGCTACTGCCAGCCAGAATAGAAGACTCTTGTGTACTACCACCGTTATGAATTATACGTCCTCCTCAAAATTTGAGCCTAACTTTGATCATAAAAATAGAAGGGCGGGCCTGGTGCAGCGGTAGAGCCTCACCGCCTGTGACCGAGAGGTCCCAGGTTCGAGTCGCGGTCTCCTCACATTGCACTTTGTGAGGGTAAGGCTTGCCACTAACACCTTCCCCAGACCCCGCATAGTGCGGGAGCTCTCAGCACTAACACCTTCCCCAGAACCCGCATAGTGCGGGAGTTCTCAGCACTGAGTACGTCCTTTTTTATCATAAAAATAACTAATAATAATTATTTGTCACAAAAATTATGTTGGTGGAAAATTCTTTTAAATATGAATTCAATTGTATAATTTATGTAGCATATAATTTATATTAATATGTTAAATTCATAGCCAAAGTGCTCAAATTTCGAGGGGCCTTATAATCCCTAACGGAGGGAGTATTATCAACCCCACTTTATACTGTTTGGATAAAACACTTAATTCCAGCCTCACAAACTGCCCAGCACAGTAAGCTTCGGCCATCTGGAGGTCTGAATATTCCTCCTTCCAGAGGGTGTCCATTCCAGTTAGATCAACACACTGTGCCGTTACGGACGATGCTATGCAATGAAGATGGAATGCTCATAGAATTGTAAAATTGTAAGAACAAAAAGGAGATTTAATACAACATTGTACTATTCTAAATCTTCTTATGTCATTGCCCACTATAGCCTATACCCTCCCTTTGCTCGCATGGTGCTAACCCTGTTGCAGCCTAGCTCTTTACACTACTATTTAGGTAACAGTGAGCAAGCGGGTATAAAGACGTTACAAAAACCGTTATAAAAAGGTAAAATAAAGCTTATAAATTTTTATGTCTTTTGAATCTATTGTGTTCTTGAAAAACACTGATGTTGCGTAGAAACTAAAGGAATTCTACGTTTTTTGGTCAGTTCAAGTGACATTTCTATCGCGTTTATGTTGGGTGATGCTCCTAGATGATTTTCATGTGTGTCAGAAACATAGAAAGGGCTAAGAAAATTTAGCACATAGAATAGAAATGAAGTCGATAGACTGACCTTATGTGAGATGGCATGTTTCATTTTGGTCGTGAACAACAATTGGTTTTGAACTTCATAAATTGGTTGGCTACCTGATCTACACGGGCGGAAAATCCCTTTCTCTACAATTGGTTTTGAACTTCATAAATGGGCGGGCAAACAAGTATGGCCAAACACATTTAAAAGATTAAACTAAGGTAGCATTTGCAAAAGTCACCTGAATACAACAGGAGTTGGGTTGAAGAGAGATCTCCAAAGTAAATGGGTAGACATATAAAGTAAAACATAAAAAATTCAACCACTACATATATTAAGGAGATATGAAGAGTTGTGTCGGCACAATACCCGCACCAACATTTGTCGATCCTTTGAACCGGTAAATGATTCGTCAGTAGATGCATAGGCTCTTGTGACTGTTCAACCTTTGCAGACATATCTCCATGTCGTTGGCTTCAGCAGCATAGGCTCTGCACAGATTAATAATGTAGAAACACTTAAGAGGAAGGGCATTACAGAAATGATGAATATAGGTTAATTAAAGGAACATTGAATTTGTTCCAATTTTGTGCTGAACTACTAGTAGATGCTATTATTATTATCTAACTAGTGCATTTAATAATTTTTAGTAATAAGGATTAATAGAGAAGGCAGTTGCTGCGTGCTTACTTCCATAATGATGGGCATCTATGAGTATGTGTTCCATCCGGATGCTGCCCAGCCGTTGCTGCAGACTTGTAGGGAGCATCTTGATACCAGCACTATCTAGAGAGCTGTTTGAGAGATGAGTACACTTGAGGCCCATCAGGTAGGGATGACAGGTTATTGCAAGCAGAAAGCACGAGGTACTCCAAAGACGGGCAAGATTCCAGGGATGTCAACCCATCGCAGCACCAAATGTTTAGATTCTTGAGGGACTGGGGAAGATATAGAACCCCTGTTAAGCTATGACATTTCACTAATGTTATTATTTTAAAATGCTCCGCCCCAGCTCCAAGTGGTGATGATGACGACACCTCCGGCATAGTACTAGATAACCCTTCATCAATCAACAATACCGACTGTCTGTGCTGCATCCTCCTGCGGAAGGTAGACTCAAGCTTACTGCACCAACCAATTGTCAATTTCCTGAGAGATGCAGGGGTGTTAAAGACCTCAACTAAACTATCACAATAATCTATTGTCAGAGACTCTAGACATGGCAGGAGCTGACTCATTTCTCAGGATGTTGATTGCTCGGCATGAGCCTGTGCATGTCCACTCAGATTCTTGCACTCCCATATACCAAGCAACCTTAAGGATACCAATCCTTCGAACTCTTTTTCTGGCTAGTGGACAAGCGCATGGGAACGCCAAATTGACAACTCTTGAAGGTGTACAAAACATGCACACAACGCTATTACACCTGAAAAGTCTTTTAACTTCAAAACTGCCACAGGTAAATCATGACCATTCCATTTTTCCTTGGCATCCAGCACTTCCTTCAAACCATGCTCAGCCACCGCCGAGGTTATTTATGTTTTTTTCGATAAAGGGAATATATTAATATCGAGAGATACCAATTACACCCAGCCTCTGCAACAACGCACCACCCTAATGGCACTACGGATGCACACAGCCAAAAAAAGAAAAAGAAAACTAAGAAACAAAAGTCCCGCTACAGTATCACGGACCTAACAACAGCAATACATCCACCACCATGACAACACCTGAATTGCGGACTCTCCAAAAACGACGCCTCCAAGAAGGGAACGAGTGCTCCAACACCGTCGTCGCCCGATCAAAGATCTTAGGTTTTCACCCTGAAGATAGTCCCCACTCTCAAAACAATGCCTCCACCAAGGTCACTGCCAGGCACAACCAGTTAAGGCCAGACCTTGGGTTTTCACCCTGAAAGGTAGGACTCTGCGCTTCACATGTGTTGTCGCCCCCACTTTCATACAGCTGATGTGAAGTCCGGACACCAAGCAACCCCCTCAACAACGCGGAGACTTGAACCTCCCTTAGCTAGTCCTCCCCTCCGGCCTTCATGAAATTCTCTTCTTCCGACTTTCATCATGGATCCATAGTCACTTGATGTCAACACAGAAAAAGAGCTTCGCGTTGCTCCCTCCAGAACCAAACGGTCGGAATAAACGCATGGGTGCGCACGACCGAATACCTCCGATCCAGCAAACTCCAGGCACAAAGCACTATTACATTCGCCGGCGGAGCCTTCCGGAACTCAACACTCCGGCTAGATCACGAGTCCAGGCCTCCGGTAGGTCTTCCTCTTCACGCAAGAGAGACCCTAGGACCACGCCCGCCACCTGCCACCAGGTCGACGGCGCCACCGCCATCCAGGGCCGCCGCCCTTGGTGCCGTGGTCCCAAACCTTGAGGAGGAGCAGTGCGAGATCCGTCTCCATCATTGCTGGCCGGGCGATGCCGAGGCTAGGACGGAAGGAGAGGATCGCGTCGCCATGTTCCGGATCCCCCATCACCGCCCGCCCGAAGGCCGCGACGAGGAAGAGGAGAGCTGCGCCCCCAGATCAAGGCCATGCCGCCGCCACCAACACCGGCCGCCCGGCGAGGGGCCGCTCCGCCACCACCCTCCACGGTCCGGGACCATCCCCCCGTGCGGAGGCTAGCCTCCTTCCACCGCACGGAGGAATCACGCGAGGAGCCCCCCCGCCCCCATCATCGGCCGCGCCCGGCTTCGCCGGCGGCGACCTCCGGGGACGACGAGGAGGGCGGGAGGAGGAGGGGGGACGGCGGCGGCGGCTAGGGTTTCCGCCCTAGGTCGCCCAGGAGGGGGAGCGACCCGAGGTTATTTATGTAATGTTTATCAGTTCCATATTGGTCAATGAAATCATATGTCGAGCTACCCATGAGAACAACTCTGCCTCACGTCCTTTCATGTTCAAAACACTCAGCTTTGGTGACTTAGCTGTAGTTGTCAGCATTGGATATCCATCAATATGAACACTCTGCGGGTTAGGAAAAGTCGGATGTCCTGGCAATGCTGTCAACCATTTGCAGTCCCTAATACACAATTTCTCAAGGAGAGGAAACATTATCACTTCTCCTTGCATCCTTGCATCTCATCGTATCTATTTCCCACCATCTCTATAAACAGACGAGACCTTCTAACGTAAGCTCCTTCAGATTGGGAAATGTGAAAGATTTGCAGCTCTCTACAACCGAAAAGATGGATCTCAACAATATTAGGGCCACAACCTGCAACAAATTCCCGAGCCCTCCAACAGTCCAACCTTGCTGCAGTTAGAGCCACTACCTGCAACAAAACATATAAGTGTATGTAGGGATGTGAGTTCTCTGAGGTCTCTAGGCATGCTCTTCAGCCTCTGGACGGAGGGCAGTCGTGTACTTCATTTGTGCACTTGTACAAGTTGTACAGAGTAAAACAAATCTACCTCGATCTGCATTTCTTGAACCAATCACGAATTCAGCTATCCCATCTTCAAACAGTTCAGCAAACACTGTCCGCTCTTTTCTGTTCTCTCGCCGCCGGGAGGAACTCCGTGCGTCCGGCAAAGGTCCCTCCTCCACTCCTTATTGCTGCACGATACGCTCCGGCGGCCGCGCGTTGAGGTAAATAATGAGAGGGGGAACGAGGGCGGCGGCGCCGGACGAGGGCGGCGGCGCCGGACGACGGCGCGCGATGGGGCGGGCGATGCCACGGCCTCCTCGTGCTCCACCGATATGTCCTGGCCCTCCGAATGCTCGCCGGGATTCCGGATGTGGCTTCAGGGAAGAAATTGCGGCGGCGGCGGATTCCGGACGGCGTTGTCTGGGATTTGGGGATCGGCCACCGTAGACGATGGGGAACGACCAAGCGATAGTTGTAGATAATGTCAAAAGTGAAAGTAGATGGTTTTCCGTGTACCTCCGGGTGTATTTATTTACATTGCAATTAGCTCGTACATCAAGCTTACAATCCCAACAATAATGTTAATGGATATATGCACAACTAGGATATTCCAGATTCAGCTATCCCATCGGCATGGGTCAAAATAACTAAAAGCAATCTATGGGCATGGGGAGCCTCTCTTTGGTTCATTTTCTAGTTTCCTCCCATCTCTCGAATTTCACCAAATATTTTTTCGAGGAAAGAGTCGTATCCAGAATTCCATATTATTCATACGCAAGTAGAGAGATAACTAGTGTTTTCCTCCTGCGTGTGCTCATCTTTTATGGAATTTTCAAGAACTTTCAACAAAGTTTCCTTTGGATGTATATTCGATCATCAACAGTACCGTACTGCATATCATGCAATACCCATGTGAGGGAATTCCAATTGTTTAGGAACATGCATAATGAAAACCCTCATTTTGTTTTCTCATGCAATGTGCATATATCTAGAAATTCGTGTCTCGTCTCGCCACTTTTGTGTTGAAACATGAACTGGATGAAAGCAAAGAATAATTATGAGAGGGTGATGACTAATTTCTCAAAACAAATCATGATGGTCTTTGTGGAGAATGGTGTTGTGACACACTCATGCAATTTATACTTTATCATGATATATGCACCTCATCTTCTTTCACGATCATGCTTATGTGTGTATTACCATTCATTGGTGATGGGAGAAAAGCTTCTATATATAGCCGCCACTGATTTCATTTGCTACTTGATTGTATGTCAAGATATAGCTAGCTAACACCTAATTTGTGTGCTTAGTTATTATATTGTTGTTACAGAGTATATTCTCCATTGATGCGTGAGAAATTGGAGGAAACCAAAATGCTAGTTGTCAAGCTTTGTCATCGTTGGGTATGAGCATGTCCACCCATTCAATGAAATAGGCCTAACGCAAGCCATTGCGACTCAAACGATAGTGGTGGCACTAGATATGCACATGCTGGACTAGTTCTCCGACATGCAAGAAGAGAAGCTCGTACGACGGTTTGCCTCCTTCTACAACTTGGGTGTACGACCTGAACAACCTCAAGTACGAGCTGGACAAGGACAAGTACGCACAACGTGACATTGACAACAATGATCTCCCAGTGTTGGTGGATTGGAAATCGGAGGATAGGGTGGCCAGACCTGAAAGACCAATGTCGATGCAGCGGGTGCTGGTCATTCGCTGCAGCGGCAGCTAAAAAGGGTTACACTACATTGAGAACAAGGAGTTTGCATACCTCTCTGGTTCAGCCCGATCCTCGGCTGCAGCTACAGAGATAACAACAACGATGTATCAGGCATTTGGTTATGCGACTCCACACATGGTATACCATGCCCTTGTTGGGCTGGAACCGGATCATGCGACTTAGGGCATCGTGCATATATCTAGGAACACTCGTCTCGTCTCACCACTTTTGTGTTGAAACATGAACTGGATGAAAGCAAAGAAGAACTATGAGAGGGTGGTACACACATTGCAGAGTTATGATAACTAAACTTCTCAACACGAATCTAGAAGGTCTGCGGAGAATGGTGTTGTGACGAATCATACAATTTATACTTTATCATGCTCTATGCACCCCGTGTTCCTTGGCGCGCATGCTTTATATGTGTGTATTACCATTCATTGGTGCCGGGACAAAAGCTTCTATATATACCCCCGCGCTGAATTCATTTGCTACTTGATTGTACTAGTAATTTGGCACGTGCAATGCACGTGTGTTTTTGGCGGTACATTCCAACTCGAATACACATTTATCTGTGTGTAAACTAATATGTCGTATTATGATAAGAATATACCTATCGCAATATGCAGTAGTTAGAAGGAATTATCACTTATGCATGTTCAACGATTGAGAATTTTGTTGTCCATACACTACCGATTTAAGTTTCACCCAAAGATATTAAAACTCATAACTAATTACACTGGAATAGGAAAACTGCAGCACATATAGTTTGGGGTTACCATCATCCTCATCCAAAAATCAAACAAAATTAAAAAGACAAGATGGCATAGTCCAATCTGAAATCGAACATGTAGAAATCATTTGTTCATAACTTTCAAAAGCATTTGGATTTGTATCTTAGAAATAAGATACTCCTACACATTGCATCTAAGTTGAGTTCAAGAGTCTCTATACAAATCGATCAAGCATCCATATGGGCAAATAGGTCATGACCATTTTAATCCAATAGCTATGTCATAGTAACATTAACTCCAGCAGTAAGCATATCTCAGAAAATCCAAGAGATATGCGAGCATCCTTCCATATCCACCCAACAACAGTATTTCAGTACTTTAAAACATTTATGTAATATCAAAATTATAACCATTACTCATGCACCTGTGTAGGTTTCCACCAGCTAGCTCGACAAAACTAAAGACAACTAAAGTTAAAAAACTGGGCGCACTTATCTCCACTACTATTAAAAGAGACAGAGCTCCGGGTGGACGATTTTAATGATCAGAGTGCATATTCTGCTTTTTATTCTTAACAGCAAAACAATTGAGAAATAAAATTAATAACTTGCTACATACTATACTTTAACAATATTCAGAAAATATTAGATTTTTTGGTTCTAGATGAAATAGAACACTTTAATTCACGTATTTAATACACAAAAGAAGCTCACTTCTATCTGGCAACAAAAAGGAAATATCTCCTTACGCTATTATATGCATAAGCCTTAAATAATGCATTCCTTTGTTTGGGATACCTGGTTTTGCTGCATCCAACCAATCATCAGATATGTGTTCAATAGCATGACAAGCTCGACTGCATAGTCCACAACTTTCTTGGTCCTACTTCAAAGAAAAGATACATATCTAGTTGACGTGCAACAATGAGATAAACCATGAACATATATTGGAATTGAGATGGGTCAAGAACTTACTATATGCCCTAAATATGAACACGGAGAACTGCAACTTGACAATAACATTCTAACTGGCATTGCAATTTTCTAACAAAGAAAGAAGAAATAACTGCGAACAAACTGAAAAAATTGAAAAACTTCAATGCAGTAACAGGCTCATGCAAAACCTTTGCAAGGGATAGGTCTCAGGAATAATTGTAGAAGTCAAATGCAGTTACAATTATAGGGCTAATCAAAGCCTATCAGTAAAGCATATTTGAACTGGCAAATGCAAATTACAGGCCCAACAAATGGTGCATGCACTTTCTTCAGAATAAATATATGTCTAATTCTCTGTAAATTCACATCTATAATTTTCGTACATGATTGCAATAAAATAGCAGCTCCTACTACTTCCGTAAAAAAAGGACTTTCACGTGCATGCAAATCAGAATGGATAGATCATGGTTAAGAGTATGTTAGGAATCTCTCCGGCTCCGTCAAACCCGAGAAGCCCGTAGAGCTCAGTTTCACCCACTCAGGGAAAATGACCTGCAACTCCTTCCGCTCTGGGAGCGCACTTGAAGAGCAGAGAGGATCCAAACAACAATGACACTCAAGTGCTTAGGGAAGGTTGTTTAATTTGTACCAAAAGAACTGATACAAACAGATCAGAGCATGGAAACATTGCAAAATCAGGTATGGAGAAACAACTAAAACTGTCAAAATATCCACCATTTACCTATATACTCTTCAACCAAATAATCTGCTACCACTGTAATGTCAAAAGGCAAAATTCTGATCAATATTCTTGTCTTCAGCTATAGATTGCGAACTCTATCTTGTATGTTCAAGTAAGATTTCCCTTTGATTCTGAATAAAATTCCCATGGTGTGCTAGAATGGATGAACGAAGGGGAAATATTGCATCAGACCTTGATTGGCGGCAGACGTGCGGCTGCGTCCGCGCTCGTGAGGGACGACGCAAGCGATGGGCGGCGGGCGACGGGACGTGCGGCAGGCGGGCGACGGGCGGCGGGCGGGCGACGGGCGACGGGCGGCGGGCGGGCGACGGGGCGGCGGGGACGGGCGGCAGGCGGGCGACGGGCGGCGGGCGGGCGACGGGCGGGCGACGGGCGGCGGGCGGCGGGCGGCAAGCGGCGGGCCGCGGGCGACGGGCGGCAGGCGGCAGGCGGCAGGCGGCGAGCGACGTGCGACGCGCGACGGGAGTGATTAGAGTGATTAGCCTAATTAGTGATTAGCCTTGATTTGCGTTTGGATTGTCAGCCCCGGACTGTTTTAGCGCTAATGTCGGGTGGCCTTTGAAGCGTTGGATGAGTGTTTGACGGCTGCGATCTTTTGGATCTGCCCCCTCTGGGCCTTTTTATATTGGTATAGATATCAAGAGAGATAGCTAACAAGTTATCTTGTGCTTTTGTTATTCTCCTCCATGTCATTATTCGGTCATACTACTATATTATCGATGTTGAGGTGAGACATTGGAGGAAATCAAAATGCTAAGTCGCGAGCTCTGTCATCAGTTCATCACTGGGTACGAGCATGTCCGTCCATTAAATAAGATGGGGCTAATGCACGACTTCACATCTCAGTACATAGTCCTGGCGCTAGATAGGCAGCGGCTGGACCAGCTCTCCGCATTCTATCTGCTACAACCTGGAGTAGGACATGAACAACCTCAAGTAGAAGCTGGACAACGATGAATATATAATTCGGATAATTAAGTTATATTTAGATCATGTAATAGTTTTAAGATCAGAGCCAAGAATTAGGTACCAGGTGGAGGCAAGAACCAATTTATGGCTTCATGACCTTAAAAAAAAGATCCGAATGAGATATATTTATGCTATCGCACCTTTTAATCACAGAGGTTCCCATTCATAATTAAATTCAGAAATTACAAGTTCATGAAAGACAAGAGAAAATGGCTACTAAATAAGCCAATGTTCCCAGATTCGGTTTGCTAGACATATTAGAAGGAAATTTTTATCAAGGATTCATATCGTAAATCAAGAGCGACACAGTGTGTCAGGCCTGGCAAAAGGATTTTCAATAGTCTGGCTTAGGTTTGCACTGAAATTATGCATCACTTGGGTAATCAGATGACCGACCACATCCATCATTGCCTTCCTCTTGGGCACAAGCACTCTAAGTAAAACTCGGTAGCATCTTTAATAGAACTTCAGAAAGTTCCAGAGTTTCAGACTGCCGCTGAATGACCATAATAATGTAGAAACAAGACATGATCTGATAATATAGGAGTAGCTACTGATAGGTTACATAGCATACCATGAATGCAATACTGACAATTGTATTCAAATCAAAAATCAAAAAACACCAACCACGCCACACAAGGATGCATCTCACTCTAAGATAAGCAAAGCATAGCAAGACATCATACCACCTCAGAAGCTAGTGTGAGGATATCAGGGCATCTCCAACCGCGCGACCCATCCCGCGCCCGCGCGTCCGGATGGGTCGAAACGGACAAAAACCCGGCCCAACGCGGGGACGCACCGCAAAAGCGGACGGCCGCGGCGTCCGGAACGACGCAAACCCGGCCCAAATCTGGGCTAGGTTTGCGTGGCCGCGGATGGCACGCGCCGTCCGCTCGCGTCCGCGCGCCGGTCGCCTCGTCTCCCTTGGGCCCACCTGTCGGTGACCGGGGAGTCTAATAAATGGGGACCGGAGGGGATCCGGCCCTCCACTCCGGTCCCCACTCCACTCCCCGAGCGAACCGCCGCCATGGCCCCGAAGCGACGGTTCGCTCCCGGAGCCAATGACGACGAGGCCAGCAGCAGTCGGCGTCGGCCGCCGGCGCTGCGGGCCGGAGGGAACCGCGGCGGCCTCCACATCGGAGAGGCCGCCCGCGGCGGTGCGGCATTGCCGCAACCGCCACCTCTCCTCATCGAGCCCAAGCCGGAGTCCTCGGAGGAGGACCCGGACCTCCGCACCGCCCTGATCATCTCGGCGGCGGAGGAGGAGGCGAAATGGCCGCAGCTCCATGCGGCCATTCGCACCTCCGAGATGGAGGAGGCGGCGCGGCAGGAGGCCGAGGAGGCGGAGGGCTGGGAGCTCTACGCCCAGGCCCGCCAGGAGCGACGGGAGGAGGAGGAGGCGGCGCGGCGGGAGGAGGCCAGGCGCCGCGCCGACGAGCAGCGCCGCCAGGAGGACAGTGCCGCCGCCGGAGGAGGCGGCGCCGGGAGGCCGAGCGCCGCCGGCCGGGCAGAGAGGCGGCAGCGCCTCCGGGGAGGAGGCGGCGCGGGTGGCTCCGGACCCCCGCTCGCCGTGGGAGGAGGCCCTGTGGTCTCCGTGGCCGGAGTCCCCGGCGCGGTCGAGCCACAACAGTGCCTCGCCGCCCGGGGACGTCGTCCACGACGACGACATCGCCGACGACGCCCACAGGGGCTAGGCGGCGCACCGGCGGCGCACCGGCGGCCACCGCGCCGCCGACCAAACCCTAATAGAGGGTTTTTAAATTAGTTTAAATTTAAAAGCCCATATAGGGGCTTCTTTTGTTAGTTTTATTTGCCCAAAATAGGGCTATGTACTAAATTTGCCCAAAATAGGGCATATGTTCAATGAAATTTCGTTTAAATTTGCCTCTTTTTTTGTTTTTGTTTTTCTCCGGTTTATGCGATGCGTCCGCGCGTTGGGCGCAGCGCGCGACCCAAACGGACACGCGGACGCGGGGCGCTGTCCGCGTGTCCGGGCGGCGACCCAAACGGCCCAAAACGGACGGCCCAGCGCGTCCGTTTGGGTCGCGCGGTTGGAGATGCCCTCATGCATCACGTCCGCCTTACACCACTCAATCTGCTCCACCTTGCCATCCATTAGAAACGAGAGTGACAGACAATTGGAAATACAAAGTAGTCCCTCCGTTCATAAGTAGATGTCTTAGATTTATCAAAATTTAGATGATAGAGGCAGTAATACATTACGACATCAAGAGCGAGAGTGGTGAAATCGGTGTCTTGTTCTCAACAGAAACCCACCGAGATTCAATCTAGATAGCTTGTTGCTAGCTTTGCAACCACATTAAGTTGCAGCCTGCCGCAACACGCTTTGCAGTTGCAGCCTGCCGCTGCACACCCACCACACCCAGATACTGTCAGAGCTTCAGGCCTAGATGTCGCCGTCCGCATGCCACCACAGCCATATATCGTCAGCGCTGCAGGTCGAGATTTCGACGTCACATGCCATCGAGTCCGCACTTCTGTGTGGCCAGTGGACAGCAAGAGAGAGTGGGGGAGGATGGCCTTGCATGGTTTCGTCATCGCCTACCATCGACTTTCCATAGTTGAGCGGGCCACCACCGCCGATTGCGTGCTCATCCCGGAGCATAGCATGACGGTTGGATCTAAGGTGGAGCTATGCATGGGAGTCGGTGGAGGATTTGGCTGTCAAGGGGAGTCACCGAGACGGTGTGGAGGGAGTCGGAGAGGCGACCACCCATACTTGCCCTGCTCGCCACCGCCCTGTTTCATTCCAACCACCATCACCATCGAAGCTCCCGTCGTACCTCCAGATTCCGGACGCGCCGTCCTCACCACCACTCCTACGCGGAAGATGGAGACACTCCTCTTGTTGGGGGCACGTTCGGCCATCGGGAAGCGTATGGTAGGAGGAGAGGCGCGGGGCTCGAGGTCAGAAAGGGATTGGTAGCTAGGGTTTTTACCGCACGTCGCCTCGCAAAAATGGCCGAGGAACCAAGTATGAGCCCTGTTGCTCTCTGTGGAGCGGGACCAGCAGCACGAATGTGCCCATATGTCATCGAGCCTTTTACCCAGACGAGAAGTGACAAGCAATGAGACAAATCCAACGGCTGTAATTCACAGCATGAGTAAAATTTGCCACTGCCCTACCAGGATTCAAGGAACTGGATAGATGTGCCCCTTTGCATGCAGTGAACGGGCAGATAGGCTATGGCTTTTATGGGGGATAGGAATTTCTGGCACCGGAGAGCCAAAAATAGTATTTTTAAATAAAGTTTTAAAAATCGGAATATTTTAAGAAATCAAAGATGATCAAGTATTCTTCTTGAATAAAAATGTTTGGACAACAAATAATTTCCGTTGACCTGAGGAAAAAAAAAGAACAATTTATGACGAATATAAGCAAAATAGTACTTGTATATATGGTGTTTTTGTCTGTTTCTTTGACCCAAGAAACATGGAAAGTTATTCCATGGCTAATCTTCCTTATACAAGTACAATATGTGATTATCTTTGATTTCAAAAAAGAATCAGAATTCTTTAAACCTTTTTTGAATTACTAAATATTTTTGTATGTATAGGATGCGCTGGCACCCATGTGCACTTGGTTGCATTGGGGACGTATCCCAGGGTTTCAAACCCACACGGGAATTTTCAGTGCATAGGGATCCCCTCCTGCCAGGGGAAAACACACCCGGTTCCCTGTTGCCATTTGGTAGCAAGTGGGAGGGGAGCAAGTCCAAGGCTACCAGAATCGGAACAGTGGGGAAATTTGGTAGAAATGCAACTAAACTGAAATAAGGTAACAGCAATTTCGAATTTTCTATATTTGTCAGACACTTAAAAGTTTAGCATATAATGCTTTTTTGAGAAAACAAAAATAAACAACAATTCTAAAAATTAATACAGAAGCATGCAAATATATGCATACATCAATCTTACATCTCATGCCAGGCAAATAATGCATCATCGTGTTTCACCGGCATATCGCGATAACTCTTCAGGAGCCACCTGGCAGGGTAAACCTGAGAGAGGGCTTCACAGCCACCATGACACGCCTGACAGGGGCACCCTCGCCTTGGACTTCACAGCCACCATGACACGCCTGTAGAGCTGCACGTCCAGCTCGCTCAGGTCCTCCACCAACCAGTCCCTCGGGACCGCCTGTGACAACGACGAGCAACAGTGAGCCTCAACGATCTCGTCTGACTTGCAATTGTCGGTGTACGACTACACCACGGTCCCCAGGCTCGCCATCGCCTTGGTGGCGATGGAGTCGATGCACCTTAAACAGCTTCAGGCTCGTCTGGTAGACCTCGTCGGTGCCATTTTGGCTAGCCTCGATTATCAGCTGCTGCAGCATGTTGCCCTTGGAATGCAGAGGGAACTGAAAATAGATTGTGCGGTGCTCAATATTACTGACAGTTTTTTTAACCAATGGTTTTTCATGAAATTGTCATGTGGTCAAAAGTACAGAGGTTTTAGGTGAAGATTCAGTGGGCATGATTGAACAGTGGGAATTTGTTGATCTGTTGTAGCATTCTGTGTGTCGAACAGATGCAGCAAATTGACATATTTAATTGTGAGGCATCTGTACATGCAAATGTTGCCAACAACCATATGGCTAGAGAAAACTTGCGGAAATGTAAAGACGGTCTAAGGGAATGTGTTCAAAGATTCTTTGAGGCGGCATGGATTCAAATTACAAGTGGTGTTATTTACAAAACAAAATGATGTTAAACAAAGCAGCATCTTTGGCGTGCTGATAGCTGTACATGTGAGGATGCATCGTCTTACTAATTAGCTTAAGTTCACCACCACACCTTCAGATTTATTCAGATACATCAATGATAAACAGGCTTGGGAATGGTTAAGTGCAGAGGACCTAATTACCTTGTGCAGGTAGAACCTTGCCTCCTTGACATGGACGGCGATGTCTGATGGCAGGTCGGACAGCACGTATCTGCAGGAGGATGATCTGTTGAGAGTTGCATAGTGGTTGCGCACAAGACATGGAACAGGAGAATGCAGTACAACAGGCAGGGTATATTTTGTGTTATATTCAAGTATAGTGCCCATAAGAAAGTAGGGCAGGAATGTCTGGAGACATCTTTTCTGAAAATGCTAGAATAGTCAAAACGTCTAGATATGCTATCTGAGTTTCGAGTGGTTATGTGATCATAGAATATTAACTCAACTACCCCAATTTGAAATGTTACACCGATAACAGTTTTGAGGATATAGACATCAAACAAGAGCATAAAACGCTCTGGTTTACTTGTATGGACATTTCTACAGAATATATGCTGCACGTGGGTAAACTGAGGAATATATATAGTACTAGTAGCATTTTACAGTAAAAGAAAATGGATTCTTTTTTACATGCCTAAGGAATGGCTCTGTAGCAGCTAACTCCATATCTGGCCTGAAACGAAGCTAGGACATGTGTGTTTATCATCCGTACAAGCTTGGTTTACAAGTAAGAAACTGAGAAGTGATCGGTTTTGGTTGAGTAGGAAACACAGCCAAAGTATTGGCATGAATCTTTCTGTGTCTAGATTGTCCCAACCAGGTCTAGAACTATGTATACGAAGTGTATGGATTGGTATCAAAAGTATTGGCAGTGTGTAGATATATAGTGCACTACCATCGACCGATATCAGAAATAAAAAAAAAATACAAAGGATTTAAGGTTATTATATCTAGAACAGACCCTTATATGTGTCAGCAACAATTCAGCATTACTAACAATCGATCAGCAACTCCCGTGGCACAATGAAACAACACAGTTAAAGAGGGCTATCACAATTCATATGGGCATGTATACCAATAAATCATCTTCAGATAAGGTATTAGATCCTAACAATGAATTATGTAGTCAAAGAAAAATAACATCCTGATATGCTGAGAGAAGAAAGCAAATCTGAAAAAAGAATCTCAACCTCATCCACTCATCAGAACATGTCAATTAGGACTGGCCAAAATTGATGAAAGTCATGTTGCACATCTATCCAACAACACACAGTTGTCACATGCATACAGAAGAATCAGGCTAGAAGAAATTAGTATACATAGTTCTGAATTAACATCTTGATATAGCTTGCATCAGAATTTTAGGTAGTGAAAAAATGCAACTACTCATGATTCAAAGTTTGATAGGGGACATTTTAGCATCTACCTTCTCCATAAGTTGTGACCTCCATTGCGAGAAGTCACCTCCTCCAATAACCTTTGTGTTCTCTTTCATAATAAGAACTCGATGATCTATCTTCTCAAACTATTATCTTGTTCTCTTACTATGTGGTGGCAAGAAAAAATGTATCGATGCTGCAGATTACCCTGAAGAAAAGCAATTGTTTAGGAGTTCTTCATAAATCAATGAGTTTTCTTTCGTAACTGGGGTATCAATGAGTTTCATCTGAAACGAGTAGAGGCATGGTCTTTGAGAATCAGTAAATCCTAGTGCAGAATTAGTTTTTTTTTACTAATGAGATTCTCTTCAGAAATTCTTCAGTGCTATGTATGCAGATAAAACTACATTATCATCATCAGCTAGTTTGGTTTGCAGAGCAAAAGCAATAGTAACACGAAACCAATTTCTCGTCTGCTAATACATGTGAGGTATAACTAGTACTTCTAACAATTTATATGGCCTCAAGTTATTCTTTGTCTGCTAGACATCTCAATTGCTAGAACTGCATCTAGAGGCATCAAGAACAATCCACAGTAAACTAAAAAAAAATTGCTTACAAGATCTGCTGTATCGCATCAATAGATTTCAGGATGTGGAAGGAAGATATGGGGGAGGACCGGAGGAGGAGGTTGTGCTCACCGGTGATTTGAGTACTGCCGTTCCGTCGCCGGAGGAGAGGACCATCAGCGTTCCCGGAGGAAGACCACCGTCGCCATTGCCGGAGGGGAGAGGAGCTTCGACGGAGGCAGAGTAGAGCTCGGCCGAAGGAGAAGGAGGATCGTGCAGGTAGAGCGCTTGGAGGGGCCTTGTTCCGGTCGCCGAAGGAAATAGAACAGCGGGTTGGATCTGTCTCCCACGTAGGCAACCAAATGGGTCTTGGGATTTTCCGGGTCCGTTTCGCCCGTGAGTTTCTTGCCCAGAGGAAGTACGGGGATCCCCTTAGGATCCTCTGCAACCAAACAAGCCCTTATGGTAGAAATTGAACGCTTGGGTCCCAGAGTGCTCTCGTCAGGCGATAGGCTTGCACCGATCGATGCTGTCCTTTTTGGCAAGCATGCAAGGGCATAATCAGAGCATTGAGGCTGTTGATAATTCCAGCGAGCTTTCTTCCGTAAAAACAGGGCTGATGTGCATGGCAGCCAGTCCAGCCACTGTCTGGTCGCCTGGGAGATGCCTAAAATTCAGGGCAGCATGGGCATTCAGAACGAACACAATCACAAAAAAGCCCTTATGGTCAACCTCCCTGCCAAGCTGATCTCCAGGAAGGCCGCTCCGTGCTTCAACTGGCTTGTGCATGATGGTACCTTTCTCAACACTTTCAGATCTCTCCAGGGGCGACTGACACACCATTTTAGAAATTCATCTTGCCGCTGCTGCAAACGGTTCAGATCAGAATACGGCTTTCTGTCAGTTGCTGCAATCAGGTAGTTCCATCTCTTGAGCTCTGCTATGTTCTTGCGGGTTTATGGCAACGACACCTCTTATCAATGAACGTCTAACTTTGTTGTCCAATGTCTGCTAATCACTTTGTCATGTGGCTTGGTTCAGTGTCTGCAAAATGAAATGCTTTGGAGGTCTTGGTTTCAAGAATCTCTGGCTGCAGGGACTCGCTTTACTCGTTCGGTGGTAGTGATTGGTTGCGGAGGACCGATAACGCCAGACCGTGATACTCCTTTGGATTAGCTTACTGTACATGATCCTCGACACCAACAGTGCTGACTCCTCCTGGCCTTGGTCTCCATCAGGGTGCTATACTGCAAGTTCTACTACATGATGCTCTCGCAGGGAGCGGCGAGAACAGCGGCCAACCCTTGCATTTGGAGAACCTGGGTGCCAGCTTGCTGCAAACTATTCATCTGGTCAGCATTAAAATACAGAATCTGGTTTTGGGGTAAGAGGACAGGACATGGGCTTCAATATCATATATGTCTGCAGTCTGAAGAAATGACTGACCACCTATCGCTGCATTGTGTTTTTGCCCCGCAGGTGTGATTCAGATGTACACACACATATGCTGGAGTTCAGTGTTGCCATTCCGCACCTTGGAGACTGACTAGAACTGGAAGTTTGGTGGATTTGTACTTGATCTGCGTGAGGAATCAGAGACACAAGCTATGATACCCTAGTGATTTGCTGTGTGCTGGAACTTATGGAGCACTGTTAAGGTTATTCATGCTGGGTGCAGCATGTTCTAGCCTCTTGTAATCATGTCTGCCTTGTATAAAAATCTGGCAGAAGTGTACAGGATCGGAAAATTTTGGCTTAATCTCCCCTCGTTCATCCAAAGATCATGCCATCAAGGACTCAAGGCACTTGTTTGTAGCTGTTTTCCCTGAGCTAGCTGTAAGCCCATATTCTTCTTAACAGATCAGTCAAGGGTTCAGAAGGAAGGGTTGTTCGTTCGAGGGTGAATCCTGCGATTGTTTGACATATGTTATACACAAAGAAGCATCGTCCTTGTCTCCTTGATGCATTGAATCAGCACCTACAGGTATAAGAAGAGGAATTTAGATATTCAGCAATCAGTACTTTCAAGAAGAATTATGTGCATAGTTGAACGAAAGTTAACATTTGAACTTGGCAGTTCAACAACATCAAGTATTCAACTACAAATTTAGCATTTACAAATTGCAGTATTTAATCCCAGTTATACCTTTCATGGAGAGATCCTTCTCATGATTTTTCTGACTTGTTTCACTATGCGAACATAGTGATAGAACAACTTCGATTGCTCCCCCTCCAGCCCTACGCGGCTGTACCGATTCCCACCAGAAATGTTATTACAGGGGCTTCCGCCTACAATGATGTCAAATCCACCAAATCTGTTCACCAAGGTCTCAATCTCACTGTCATTGACGTTCTCCACATTTCCAATTTCAATCAGCTCTCCACTCTGCTTCGTTTTCTCCCACCACGTCCTGAGGACACCTTGGTTGACTTCTGAAATTTCAGCAGAAACAACGATATTCAGTCGTATTCCTAATCGGTGCAGTGCTACCTCTGCTCCACCGATACCGGTAAAAAGTGATAAGACCCGGATGCCATTAGGAAACACCGCTTTTAATACAGACAAATGAAATGCCACGGTGTCAACCTGAAATGAATTCCCAAGGGACTTGTATCTCTCCGTGTTGGTAAAACTTCTGGTGTGATATTTTGGGAAGCCCATCAGTAACTCCACTTCATCTGGATCTAATGTAGCAACTGTTTTGGGTCCAACCCAGATAAGGTTCCACTGTCTACATTTGTCAAGGATTTTCTTCTGATCAAATTTACTCGGGATGCCATCACAATCTGTGAGCACCTTTCGAACAAATTTAGATGCCGTGGCAGGGGCCATAACTGTCTGTATGCAATTCAACCGTTCTCTTTTGTCCCACTGCGGCCACCATTCTGTTGTCCTAGGAAAGGCATCCTTTATTGTTCTTGACTGAATCGGAAGGAGAGGGAATCTTCCAGCTATAGGAAGATTGTGGATGTATCCTCGCTTTCTTGATGCTACACAGAAATACTTTGAGTCAACGTATTCTGGCTCTATGTTGTAGAGAGATCTAGACATTTCGTCCCAAACTCCTCGTAGAGCGCACGCGACATTCTCGAAATAAAAGTACGGCGGCCCTTCAGCTATACCAGGTAGTTTTCTAGATATCGTCATGTCCATCTCTCCATTTGGAACACCAAAGCCAACCATGCGTCTGCTACTGCTACCAGAGGCCCTCTCCACATGTCGCAACAGTTCGATATTGATTCTCCTTCTTTTGCGTTGACATTCTACTACATTATCACCACTGCCACCGCCTATCTTGCCTATCTGTGCAGCATATACTGCATCAGCTAGTACATAAAGCGGTTCATTCCCACCTGTTACATATTTGGACAACATTAGAAGAAGCAAATTTGGTGGGGACGCCAACAATAAAATGTAGCATGTGGCATGGGCTGCCATTGAGAAGGAGACTATGCTAGTCCGTATTGGTTCTTAGGATTGTTGCACATTGAGATCAGTAACAAAATTGCAGACTGGGTTATCAGTGCTACTCAAAATACGTCACTGAAGTTTGACAATTAATTATATTGCTAACTACTACTCTCAAAATCCTAGGCCGTTTCCACCTGCCCTGCCCATATGCTAGACCGCCTTGGAGGTCTAAGGTTCAAAGGAGTGGAGTTGGTCAGGCACCTAGAGGACCTAAGACAATCAAGATTGCATCAAAATTAAAATGCATGTTATGTGGTAGTACAACACAAATTGCAAGAACTTGCAAAAAAATCCAGAAGCTAAAAACAAGCAGAATGACTGCATAAGGGGAGCAGCTAGTAAGATAAAGAAGACACGGGTACTTGCAGAACATTGAGCGAGAAAAAACTATTGCCTAATTTCAGTCTGAATGCTTGTAGCAACAGCATTGAGTTTCTTATTTCAAACTGAATTGGCAGGAAGTTAGGATGCAGGAACAGGCACACAAACTGAGGCCACACAGGAGACTTGTACATGTCAAACTGCGCCAAGCCAACAACTTGCTCAAGCACAAAACAGCTGCAGCAGCACAAGAACACAAGAAAAGCAGCTTGCGAAGAAAAGGGGAAAGGACTAGTTGCAAGCAGAGCTTCACAAGCAAAGAACACCACCACAAAAGCAGCCCAACAGGCAAAAAAAGAAGACAGTAGCATTAGTTGTGTGTACAGGTGCTCCTGAAGCAACAAATGTAGATGTTCAAGATAGAACATTCATCCCACCTACACAACCATTACCATTTGCTGAGCTTCAACATCTGCCACGATGAACCATTTCATGTACTGCACCACCTAAACATACTACAGCAAAAGAAAGAAGAACAAATGGAATATATGCTCTTTGGACATGGAAAGTAAACTTTGTGATCTTGTAGGGTTTCTTTTACTTGCTGGTCAGCTGCAGACAATCTGATCATGATGTATTTTGTGAATGTTATAGACCCCAAGGTTTTGTGGATGCTTTATCTTAATTTGAGTACATTACCATGCAAGTGTTCCTTAATTTGATCTTTGTGGTTTGACTTGGTGAATGTCATACAATGTAATCTGAACACATATTGCTATATCAAGCTCGTGTGGCTACAATAATGCCTTAGGAGTGAGTGGAGAAAAATGTTTGTCCACAGGGGGTTATGTGCTACTAGATGGTTAGGGTCTGGTCCTGAGACTTGTGTGGCACACGATGCCCGCTGTGTAATAATGGTCAACACAACAGCTTGGAAAATATGTCATAGTTATGGGGCTAAGTGAGCTTAGTGACTGACCTGCTTTCATAGACTGGGGCTACCACTTTACAACGTATGAGAAATAATATTCGGGTAAAAGTTTAAGGGTTACCACATCTGGTAATGGCTGCAGAGGCCTCATTGCTTGTAAATCCCATTTCAACAAGTTTGAAAAACTTCTCACTCTCTGTGAGTTCTTCATCAAATGTCTGTGGAAAACATAGAACCAAGGTCATTCCATATTCAGTTACCGAATGCAACAAACTGTCACGAGAACAATCGGATACCTCTAGGTCTGTTGGTGAGCTGATCACCTCTAGGTCCCCTGATGAGCTGCTGAACCCTTCTAAATCAATTGATGAGCTGAATCCCTCATCAGTCTGCAGAACAACACAGCTAAATGGTTAAAATCCCTACCGGTACTGCCTCCTACACTGCTAATTAGTGGAATTGAACAGCTCACCTCCCGATGATCAAACAGCCACTGCAGGACAACTGCCTCCTCGGCTCTTCCTCCTCTAGCGTTCTCGAGAGCCATGGCAACCTCCTCCGCGGAAAACCCCATCCCAGTGAAGTGGGTGGCCATGGCAACCTCCTCCGCGGAAAACCCCATCCCGATGAAGTGGGTGGCCATCGGGCTTGTCAAGTGCGTCGCGCCCTGCCGTGAGGAACCCTATATGTGGACAGAAGAAGAAGAAACTGACAGTCAAACTGGGTTCGAGGAATGAGGGTACGCAAACACGCATACATGGGTAAACCCCCTACGGCTACACCGTGCTACTGCTAACAAGTGGGGCTGAACAGCTCACCTTCTGTTGATCAAGCAGCCACTGCAGGACGTCTGCCTCCTTGTCTCCTCCTCCTCCTCTTCCAGCATGTTCGAGAGCCATGGCGACCTTCTCTGCAGGGAACCCCATCTCGATGAAGTGGGCAACCATCAGCCTCGCCAAATAAGATGTGTCCTGCCGCGAGGAACCCTACACATGTACAGGAAAGAAAAATGGTCAAAATCAAGTTCAAGGAATGAGGATAGGTACACAAGAGTTTTGCTGCACTTTCTAGATAATAATAGGCAGGATAACTAGGTACATGCTCTTGTGCCTCCACGTGAGTCTCCACATGAGTAACAGTAACAATACAGAATTGTCGATCCTGTTTCGTACACCACACTAATGAACTGATGATATTGGACTGAACTTACCACCAAAAGGGTCAGCTTTGGGATGACTAGATGAATCCGTCCTTCACCTCTAACTCTACAAGAAACGCATGGCCAACCACCACTGGGTCGGCCCATCTAAATTCGCAATACCCCCATCCTGGATCCAGATGAATTGATGGTGAATCTATGTAACAAACAGCAACTAATGAGGCCACCCTTCCACACTTCGGCAGAACACATGATTGTGCCTCCACATGAGTAACAGTAATAATGCAGAATTTTCAATCCTGTTTCCCACACCACACTAATTAACTGATGATATTGGACAGAATTTACCACCGCAGAGGGCCAGCTCTAACTCTAGGATGAATCCCTCCTTCACCTCTAACTCTACAAGAAATGCATGGGCAACCACCACTGGGTCGGCCCATCTAAATTCTGGAATCCAGATGAATTGATGGTGAAACGATGCAACAACCAAAAAAAATCCTAACTTTACCCTGATTGCAAGCTGCCAAAGACGTCAGATTGGAGCAAAATCAGCCATGGCGGCGGAGGCGCGCCCTCCCCAATGCCATGGCACCGGTTAACCCATTCCCTCGCGCCACCACGACTAGATGGAGAGAAAGGTCACGCCGCCGCAACAGCCGGCGGCGGCCCCTCTTGAAAAAAACCCCGCATTTGGAAACAAAACCAGGGCGCTGCACTCACCGGCCTCTCCGAGACGTCCCGCGGCGGCGGCGGCGGCGGCGGGGGTTTTGTGGCGCCGTTCCATCCGCCGGTGGTCCAGGCGGAGGCGGCGGTAGATGCGCTCGTGCTGGCCAAGCCCCTGGGCTGGCCAAGCTGAGAGCGACGCGCCCGCCGTTCGCCGTCCCCGTCGCCAGCGCGCAGGCCGGAGGGGCCGCCCCCGTGCTGGTCATGCTGGATGCCGCTGGGCCGCCATTCGCCGTCCCCGTCGCCTGCGCGCAGGCCGGAGGAGCCGGCCCCGTGCTGGTCAAGATGGATGCCGCGGGGCCGCCATTCGCCGTCCCCGTCGCCGGCGCGCAGGCCGGAGGAGCCGGGCCCGTGCTGGCCAAGCTGGAAGCCGCGGGGCCGCCGTTCGCCACTCCCGTCGCCCGCGCGCAGGCCGGAGGAGCCGGCCCCGTGCTGGTCAAGATGGATGCCGCGGGGCCGCCATTCGCCGTCCCCGTCGCCAGCGCTACGGCCGGAGGTGCTGCCGCCGTGCTGCGCCAAATCGAAGCGCGTGGTTGTGTGAGAGACAAATTCGGGATTAAGTGCACAAAAGGAGGAGTAGTAGTATAAGAGCAATTCCAATAGTATAGCCAATTGTTGGCTATAACAAGATGTTATATCATTTGTAGTCATCATATAGCTAACATGTACAATAGTTGGCTATAAGAATGTAGTACTTTACTAATATATGGCCCACCTTTCACTCTCACAAGGTGCCTAGGAGCACGTGCAAGAGTCTGGTATATTGCATAGTAGCCCACCTCCCTTCTCTCTCCTCTTCTCTCTCCTCCAACTCATCTAAAATATATTATTTAATGTCTTATAGTCAGCTGACTGGACTCTATTGTACTTGCTCTAAAAAGATTGAAGTTTTTACCATGTTTTGTTGTCCTGTTGATCCCGAGAAGAGAGGTGCGCGAAATTAAGGGATGCCCAAGATTGTGCGCCTTTCCAAGTCTAGCTCTCCCCATACGTACGTTTATACATGGAGCTAGTGGGAGTTGAAACCCTAGAATGGAGGATATGTTTTGTTTGGTAGTAGAGTTTTTTTTTTAGAAACATGGTATAAATGCAGACGCTCACGTACACATACTGAAATAATATTCCATATTCCGTTTTTATAAGACACACGTATGTTGGTGGGTTGAGAGTACAATTACCCTCTTAACCATCCAACCTCACGTTGGTTCTCACTACTAAAGTTTTTTACGGGGCTCAGTAGAGATAATTCTCTAAATTATTGGGTAAGTCCCTACCTTTGCCCGCCCCGCATAATTTTTTATCACAATAGGTAAGGGGAAAATATTGAGGATTGAGAAAAAATAAACTAAGATTTGGGTAAAATAGGGTTAAGCGGACATTAAACTCGCTCAATATACTAATAAAAAACATGCTTTTAAAAATAAGTGTGGATTTGGTGGGATTACCTCCACTGGTCTCTATAAAACTCTAGTGCCAAACAAGACCTTAGTGGGATGGTTATACATAATACATTATTTTTATTTTGATCGAGGGAGTGTGTCCTACCGCATATAATTCTTGGGGAACCTTTGACATTTTTTTATAATGGTCCTTATACCATGTGCTCCATTTTATGTGTTCTTAATTCTATTCAAAAATTTCTAAAGAAAATATAAAAACAAGAATTGAGCTAATTGGTAATGATCCTTATCCTTGGTGCTCGCATACTTGTTTTTGACCAAACCCTTTTATTTGCAATTTATGTTTCTATCCTTTTTCTAATTATTTTCAAATGGTTTCAAAATGGTTTGTCTTGGATGTCCAAGTGACCATCCAAAACCATTCTGTCTTGTTTTGTATTTTCAAAATTTCACCATCAGCAATTTTGGAACTTGGGAAGGTTATAGCTTAACGAAATTTTGGCATTTTGGATTGGGCATCCAATACAACAAACCCCATTTCAAATTGTTTTCATTCGCTTGTTCAAAATCATCCATGTTGTTTTCCGCTGATTTGTATTTTCAAAATTTCTCAATTACCAAGTTTCAAATCTGACAAAACCTTGGTTTACAAAGTTGTTCGGTTTTTTCATTATGCATCCATTGGTGAAAACCTCATAATTTTATCTATTCAAAACCCTATCTTTTCCTTCCTTGTAAGTTTCTAGCTATTTGAAATTTGAAATCTTATAGTTTACAAAGTTTCGAATTTCACAAAACTCTTGTTTAAGAAAATGTTGGAAATGCAATCTGGCGTAAGTTCATTGGGGCCGTTCGGCTGCCCATTCTGTTTGTTCAGGTCGATACAGTACCCTCCATTCCTATCACGCCTCACATTGTCCGGGTAGCCGGGCAGATCGGCCAACATCCAATATTGTCCAGCCTTTTGTCCCTCGAGATAGTACATGTGTGGCTGACACAAGATGTTGTGTGCCATGGCCACATATGTCCTGTCGCGGCTCACCGCGACGACGTTAGGGTATAGCAGGCCGTCCTTGAGCAACGACAGTGCCGCTAGCATTTTGGTTTCGTCCAATTTCTCAACTCAACATTTAGAATGTAGAAGAACAATGGAATAATAACATGGTGGATAATAACCTAGCTAGAGATCTTGACATAGAATGAAGTAGAAAATGAAATCTATCGGGGATATATTATAGAGAGCAGCTTTCTCCTAGTATCAATGGGAATGCACACATATAGGCATGACCACGGAGGAAAGTGAGGGACATAGAGCATGATAAAGTCTAAACTACATGAGTACATCACAAAACTATTCTCCACAAAGGCCAAAGTTAATAATCATAACTTTGCAGCATGTGTATTACCCTCTTGTGCTTCTTCTTTGCTTTCATCTACTTCATGTTAAACACGGAAATGAGACATGAGATAAGTATTCCTAAATATATGCACAATGCATGAGAGAAAAACAAAAATCATTCTACGTCGGCCTAAACAATTAAAATATATCAGATGGATATCGAATGATACGTGGTACAAGCTGGAAAAAATGGGATGCTCGAATACACATCAAAAGGGGAACTTTTGTTGCGGTTGGAAGTTCCATGTAAGGTATATGCGTGTGTATTTCACGAAACTTGACGAATGCACATATATTGTCGAGATGTACATGTTGAATTTTTTGTCAAAAAAATTAACACTTCGAAATATGTTTTTTTGGGAGCATATGCAGGATCCGTGCACTTCTTTTTTGCTTTAATCCAGTTCATCTTTCAACACGGAAGTGAAACATGCAAAAATTATTCCTAGATATATGCACAAAGCATGAGAAAACAAAACATGATATCTCACTTTGCATTGGCCTAAAAGTAATAACATAGTACAAGTCCTTACAAGATTTTTGTCCATGACCCCAAGTTGGGAGTTTTGCAATATAAGTTCAAACAAGAAGTTGTGTTCGGAAAATTTCCAATGTGTCAATAATTTCAATTTTAAAGATAGTTTATGGAGTTTCTTTTTTCATCATGCTATTATTGTGAAAATTACCTAATTAGATGTAGCCATCGATGGATTAATTTAAGTTGTCTTGTGTTATCAGCATCCGCACCACACTATGAGCCACTTTGGTTGGCAAAACTAAGATTTGGTCAAAGCATTTATATTTATAATTTGCATCTCTGTTGGGTTTGGTTGTTCCTCAAACTCTCCTAGCCATGAAGGTTCAAGTATAATCAGTGTCCCTTGTAATATCTAGAAATTTGAGGTGGTGCATAATTTGGGTATACCTTATCTGAGAGGTTGTTGGTAAAACAGGTAACTTACCTCACGTTGAACATCAAAGTCCATCAAAGTCCACTGTCGTACCGTTGCAATTTTCTACCATCTTGATTGTGATTTCCCTTGCATAGAGTTCAACCGGGATCTAACATGGGTTCTGTTAAGGTTTATGCACTAGCCAACCAAAAGTCCGAACTGATGAAAAGGGCTAGGCAATGACGAGAAGACAAGTCAACACGTGTAGAGAGGCAAAGAGGCAGCGGAAGGCCGGATACACACGACAGGAAAGAGGCAGCGGGAGGCCGGATACACACGGCAGGAGGCTGCGGGGATTTTTTTTAGAATAAATTGGGAAAGCCAGGATTTGAACTCGAGACCTGGGGCTCTGATACCATGTTAAGGTTTATGCACTAGCCACTTGAATCAAAAGTCCGAACTGATGGAAAGGGCTAGGCAATCTACTTATACACGTCAACAGGTTCGACCAGGAGCTGACCATATTATTAAGTTATCCAAAAAGTGTTCTTTTTAATAACTCTAACAACAACTTCTGGCACTTAGATGATGTTATAAGGGTCACTTAGTATCGTTCCTTGAGTGTGCCACATAAGTTAAGTGTGAAGTGTGTATGCTCTGTTCAGTGTCTTACATTGTTTCGTTAATGAAATTAGATAACTGTAACTAGATGAGCAGCCACCCACTGTCAACTGCTCGCCAAATAAGACAGTTTATCCTCAGGTGGTCTTGGCTCTGCATGAAAACAAAAGTGGTATTGGCTTCCTCTGCATAGGGGAGGAGGGACCGATGGAGCTGGCTAACAGCCACAGGGCATCTGGAGGCACTCAACATGTACTGCGCGCTGACCTAGAGGTAATGAGGCCGGCTTACGACCAAAGAAGAAAACCAGATACACATCAAGTGCGCAATTCAACGCTGGATATTTTTCTGGTCATAATCTATTAACTTATGAACCTTTTTTGATGTTGTTTATTCCTTGGATCCTACCACACCTCCATGTTTTTGGCATAATTTAAAATAGATATGTCTCTATTCTTCAGCATTTCTAGTGTTTCGTCGGTGCGCGTGCCGCCACGCCTGCTCAAGCTAGTACTCCACTAAGAGAAAATGCATTGTAGCAGTCGTAGCTTACAATACACAAAAAAAAATCTAGGATAAGGTGATAAGATATGATGCATTGGAGAAGGCCTAAAGTAAGTGTCATAACTTTATCGATATATAGGTGTATCTAGACACATTTAAATCTAGTTAAAGTTGTGATAATTATTTTAGAAGGAAGAGAGTAATTAAATAACATATTCCAGCTTTCAGTTTCTGCATGGCGTGACAAATAACAATCCTACACTCATTTCTCTTCCACGAAGCTCTTTAGATTAGTCGTAGTAACACACTCACGAGCCTCTATAACTCTATAAGAGGAGGTACTCGCAAGTACCCGTACGCGGTCTACCACACATTGTCAGCCGGATCTATTATTGAAAGACTACAATTAATAATTAATGGAGATAGGAGACGTTTTAGTAGTGGTGGCGATGGCCATGCTCCTTGCAACCGTCGACCAGCGAGCGATCACATAAAAGTCAGCGCGGAGGACCTGGCTTTAGAGCAGGCAATGGTTTTGCCACTGACCGCGATCTCGTCCACGAGGCGAGCTTCCAAGTGCCAACTAGCATTTTGGCTTCCTCTTATTTCTCACCTTAGCAATAAAAACATACCAGTATAACGGAATAAAAACATGGCGGAGAATAACTAAGCACTTCTCTAGGTTGCTAGCTCGCTACCTACACAAACAACCAAGTAGCAAATGAAATCAGCTGGGAGCATATATATATAGAAGCTTTCGTCCCTGCATCAATGAATTGTAATACTCGTATAAGCTTGTGCACCAACAAACATGAGGTGCATCGAGAGCATGACAAAGACTAAATTGCATGAGCACGTCACAAAAACCGTTCTGCACAAAGGCCAGCATGATCAGTTTTGAGAAATTTTCATCATAAGTTACGACCATGTGTATCACCCTCTTGTACTTCTTCTCTGTTTTCAGCTAGTTCACGTTTCAACACGAAATTGGAGACACGAGATAAGTGTTCCTAGACATGCACAACGCATGATAACAAAATAATGGATCTTATTTGGGAAAAGTGTGGTGGAGCAGGTGCGCTCCACACACCTTCTCATTTTTTGTCTTTTCTTTTTTCTATCTCTCAAATCATACAATATTTCGATTAGATGTTTTTTGCAAATCACCCAAAACAACAAATAGAATGGAGGAAAAATAGTTCAGAATTTTTTTGTGCAAATTTAAATTTTAAATTATTAAAAATTCAAAATAAATTCTTGAGATACATATATAGATAATGACATAAAAAATCCAAAATATTTTTCCCACATTCCAATTGTTATGTTTAAGTGATCTGCAAGTTTTTGACTTCAAAGAATGTGCGATGTGAGAGATACAAAAATGAGAAATTGTTTGAGAGGGGAACAAAAAAACATTATCACGGATCTTGATGCAGTATACATGGTGTGGATACGGGTGCTCACCAAGCACCTGCTCTAAAAGTCCACTCTCATCTTATTTTGCATTGACTCAAATAACTGAAATATCTCACGTGGATAATGCATGATACATAGTATGGTACAATGAAGGTGGAAAAATGTCATAACTGGATACACATCAAAAGGGATATTTTTTTTGCATGGAGCACCACTAGTCTGATTTAAAGTTCGACAGACCCGAGCCACACAGTCCCCCTCCTCTTGGTCGCTTCACTGAGTGTCACGCCCTTGGCCGCCATGAGCTCCTCCACCTCCACGAAGTTGCTGTCAAGCCGTATTTCCGCCAAGTGCTTTAGTGGAGCCGTTCGGCCACCCCTTCTCTCTTGGTTTAGGGCGAACCTCCCTTCCTGTCACGCCTCACATTGTCCGGGTAGATGGGTAGATCGGCCAAGAACACGTAGTGGCCAACCTTTTGTCCCTGGAGATAGTACATGTGTGCCTGGCACGGCATGTCGTGCGCCACAACCACGTACATAGTGTCATGGCTCACCACGACACCGTTGGGGTATGGCAGGCTGTCCTTGAGAAGCGGTAGGACATGGCTGCTAGCATTTTGGTTTCCTCCAGTTTCTCAACTCAACATTTAGAATGTACAAGTACATCTGAATAATAACATGGTGGATAATAACCTAGTGATCTTGACATACAATGAAGTAGAAATTGAAATCTGTTGGGGATATATATATAGAAGCTTTCATCCTAGTACAATGGTAATGCACACAAATAAGCATGGGCACGGAGGAAAGTGAGGGGCACATAGCATGATACAGTCTAAACTACATGAGTACATCACAAAACCATTCGCCAATAAGGCCATGCTAATTAGATTTGAGAAATTAGTCATCATAAGTTTGTAACATGTATATCACCCTCTCGTATTTCTTATTTGCTTTAATCAAGTTCATCTTTCAACACGGAAGCGATACAAGTTAAATATTCCTAGATATATGCACAATGCATGCGAAAACAAAACATTCGACGTCACTCTACATTGGCCTGAACATAATAAAAGAGGCCAAGTTTTACAAGATTTTTGTCCATACCTAAGTTTGGGATTTTTGCAATATAAGTTCAAACATGAAATGGTGTTTGGAAATTTTCCACTTGATTTCAATTTAAAGATATTTTTATGGGATTTATTTTTATTCATCATGATATAACTGTGAAAATTACCTAATTAGTTGAAGCCATCGACGGGTTAATTTAACTTTCATTGTATTATTAGCATTCGGCACCACACTATGAGCCAGATTGGTGGGCCAAACTAAAGTTTTGTCAAAGCATTTATATTTCTGTCCCTATTCAGTTACTATTGCATTAAAACAAAGCATATAGAAGCTAAAGTTGATGAACAATTATAAATTTACGAAGAAAATAAATATTGTTTGGGGAATTTCATTGAAATTATGCAGCCAAAATTTGTTCATGCACGATTTACTTCGATTTGCTGTTTTCAACGATACTTAACTTCCTTAAATGAATCCACCCCTAGCAAATGCTTAATTTCTACACGCTAGTCTACGCTTGCCTTTCCTGTGTGGTGCTAGATTCATAAAGCTTTCGACACGGCTTCACTGTTGTACAAGTTCCATGCACTACGTAGTCGATTTTTTCGATAAAGGATGCTTTATTACTTAAAAGTTTTAAAAGTTTTAAGAATTACACAAAGCCTCTGCATAGCTAAGATGCACACAGCCGTACTACGTAGATAGTCTTGTTCTCATCAGAAATCAGAAATTAAAAGGGCCGTCTGGCTTGTGTTCCGTTCATGCCATAAAAACAAACGCAGCTGTGACACCGATCTTCTGTGGATCAAGATTCCGTCGTACTTGTAAGTTGTAACATTAGTTGCTATATTAGCACCGGGCAAGCAGTAATTTAGTTGCACAAAGCACTAAAACCTGACTCTTTTCTTTCCCGAATGGAAACAAGTAATGTTTGAAATGGATTATTTATTTATTCTGTTTCTTGACCCGTAATTAAGCAGAAATATACGTCAACAACGTTAAGAGGAAGAAAAAGAAATAACATAAAAAAATACATCACTTGCATGTCATGATTTGTACTTCATCTGCTTCAAATTAAGTGTTCCATTTTTTTAGTGCAATGCAATACTTAATTCGGAATGGATGCCTATATTTCTAGACTCCAGCGTTCAAAGTAACCTGCAAGCCACCCGTATTTTTTTCAGTCGGCGCATGGTGTGACAATATTTTCGTAGTACTCTACTCCGTACTTCTTCCCCTTTACCAACTCTTCACTAATAAAGTAGACAATGGCTCGGCCGGAGAGTAGCACGTGCGCGTGTGTATAACACAGGAGGTATTCCTGCTGACCTGCACTCTTCACACGACTGCACTTCTTAGAGCTAATGGTGATTGGAGGCTCTATCGTTCTGGTGGCGATGGCCATGCTACCGAGGCCAGGATCACCAAGGAGTGCAACTGGAATGCTGCATGATCACCTAGGATTACAACCTGAACAGAGCGGGAATGCTATCAGGCGTCAGCGATCTTCTGGATGCTCGGTCTGCCTATCTTTCAAACCACTGTGATAAAGCATAAGCCTATCTCTGGAACCACTGTGATAGGGTGTAAACATTCGGAAGTTCGCTCATTCTGTTGTAATGTGCAGCTCATCGGTTTTCTCCGAACTTTTTGCATGACGTTTCTTTATGAACTTCTTGGTGTGGATGTTTTCTGGTGGTTTCCAGGATTTCCAATCCCAGTGTCAGTCTACCAGATACAAACGAACGTTGTGCAACTGCACCAGAACCAAAGGTAAGCGCAATTGAAGTAGCAGTATACAAGCAAATAAGGGAAGGAGGGAAAACAAATCAAGCCAGCGGCAAGGATCCCGACGTATGATGTACAAGCAAGGCGGTATGCCCGGGCAACGAGAAGAGGGATTATCGCAAGCAGCCATCGACAAGCAGGTCCATCACACGCTTTGGCCTGATAAACGCAGAGAGCACTTCATATTTAGTGAGTTCAGGGTTTGGAGGGATACATTATATATAGAGAACCATGTGAGAAAATAACACACCACAACACATAAACTTGGGTAGCACAAACATTTTTCCCCCTAGAAGCATCGGGTGGTGGAACAAATGTTATATGCCAGTTGCACTCCAAAATTTGATGTAGGAAAAATCATATGGATGAAGAGAATGTATATGGATGCTACAAATGCATTGGTATGCTTATTTGACATCTACCAATAGGAAATAAGTACAACCAACCTCAAACATCACATGTACTTAGCAAGAACGCAACACCTAAACATGGTGATGCAAGAGCTGTACAAGCGATGGGGTGCCTACTACCCGGTGGGGCGCAAGTGCAACCTCAACGATAAGGCTAAGCGATTCAAGATATTTATGGACACATCGATAACTTGAGCAAAGTTGTCGTGCATATCCGGTGACGCATCAACCAATTCTTGGATATAACCCACAATGAGTTCATCACCAGCTACGCATCATGCTATGCTAATAGTGGAGAGCACCAAAGAGAGGATGAGATCATTCCAAAAGGAAAGTTTGTCTTTGCCAACAACAACATCCACGACCACATCGACTGGCATCAGGAGGGTGGCTTGACAAACATATGACAGGTATCAATTTTGGTTTTCTCCAATTTCTCAACATTTGAATGTATGTTATCACCAGAATTTGACCGGATCAGAGGTGGGCCGCGATTGGAGATGGGCTTGAAGAATATACATGGAAGAAATACGTGAATCGGCCTTTATATGCAAAGTTTGGGCTAGTTGGCCCGTGTATCTGTAACATAGTAGGATACGTGTCGGTTAGTTAGAGTTTGCCTCGTGCACGGTTGGGATTATTCCCACGTTAGAAAGTCTACGGACTATAAATATGTATCTAGGGTTTATGGAATAAACAACAACCAACGTTCAACCAACCAAATCAATCTCGGCGCATCGCCAACTCCTTCGTCTCGAGGGTTTCTACCGGTAAGCAACATGCTGCCTAGATCGCATCTTGCGATCTAGGCAGCACAAGCTCCACGTTGTTCATGCGTTGCTCGTACTCGAAGCCTTGTTGATGGCGAGCAACGTAGTTATCATAGATGTGTTAGGGTTAGCATAGTTCTTCGCGTAACATGCTATCGTAGTGCAACCTCGACGTATCTAGCCGCCCTTACACCTATCTTAGGTGTAGGGGCGGCACCCCGCTTGATCATTATCTAGTAGATCCGATCCGTTACGATTGCTCCTTGTTCATCGAGGATTAGTTTAATATCTGCAATAGTTAGGCCTTACAAAGGGTTGGAGGATCCAGCGGCACGTAGGGTGTCGTTTGCTAGTCCTAGACGAGGATGTTCCGGGGATCAACCTCGTGTTGGTTTTTAGGCCTTGTCTAGGATCGGCTTACGATCACCGTGCGTGGCCGCGAGGCCCAATCCTGAGTAGGATGATCCGATTATGCGGTGAAAACCCTAAATCATCGTAGATCTCATTAGCTTTATCTTGATCAAGCAGGACCACCATATATTCGTGCACCTTGTACGAATCATGGGTGGATCGGCTCCTTGAGCCGATTCACAGGATAACCTGAGAGCCGATCGAGGCTCGTATTTATTGTTTACGTGTATGCCATGCAGGAAACTAAGCGAGGCATCTCCATCACCTTCCTGACCAGGTATAGGTCAGGTGGCACGCCCTTGCATCAGCATCGGACGTGTGTACCAGAAGGCTTTGCGGGCCGTCGCTCGGAGGGACCTCGGCCAGCCGCAGCCCTAGGTTGTTCCCGGCTCTACGGTGTTGCCCGTCGCTGCCCGCCGGTGGGTTTTGGCAGCAACACATTCGGCACGCCCGGTGGGACTACATCGGCTTGAGAGCTCGAGGAAATCGGCATTGGTCATGTACTGCGAGCCGATGTTCAGGTATAGTTGCGTGGATAAGCTGCAGAGCCGATATCTGCAGTAACCTAACAGAATCGGCTCGGGGGGCACATAATCAGATAGACAGATGCTATGAACATGTGCGATACATGTGCAGTGAAATATTGGGGGCCGATAGAAAAATCGGCCAGTAGAAAAAAAAAAGAATTCTCATGGATCTACCCGCTGCGTGTTCAAGACGCGGATTTTCACCAAGTCGGTTTTCAGTGCAGCTTCTGTATACCGCCATGGTAAAGACAAGGAAGAGAGCAGTCACTCTGGTGGCAAGGACAAAGAGGAGGCCGGTTCAAGCGATCGGCTTCGATATGATGATAAAAGGTACAATAATGAAGACGGTATAGAGTCTTATAATGCTTTCAATATGTCTTTTATGTGAGTTTTGTTGTACCGGTTCATACTTGTGTTTGCTTTAAACAACCTTGCTAGCCTAAACCTTGTATCGAGAGGGGATACTTCTCATGCATCCAAAATCCTTGAGCCAAATACTATGCCACTTGTGTCCACCATACCTACCTACTACATAGTATTTCTCCGCCATTCCAAAGTAAATTGCTTGAGTGCTACCTTTAAAATTTCATTCTTCACCTTTGCAATATATAGCTCATGGGACAAATAGCTTAAAAACTATTGTGGTATTGAATATGTACTTATGCACTTTATCTCTTATTAAGTTGCTTGTTGTGCGATAACCATGTTTCTGGGGACGCCATCAACTATTCTTTGTTGAATATCATGTGAGTTGCTATGCATGTCCGTCTTGTTTGAATTAAGAGCGATCTACCACCTTATGGTTAAGCATGCATATTGTTAGAGAAGAACATTGGGCCGCTAACTAAAGCCATGATCCATGGTGGAAGTTTCAGTTTTGGACAAATATCCTCAATCTCATATGAGAAAATTACTAATTGTTGTTACATGCTTATGCATAAAAGAGGAGTCCATTATCTGTTGTCTATGTTGTCCCGGTATGGATGTCTAAGTTGAGAATAATCAAAAGCGAGAAATCCAAAATGCGAGCTTTCTCCTTAGACCTTTGTACGGAGCGGCATAGAGGTACCCCTTTGTGACACTTGGTTAAAACATGTGCATTGCGATGATCCGGTAGTCCAAGCTAATTAGGACAAGGTGCGGGCACTATTAGTATACTATGCATGAGGCTTGCAACTTGTAAGATATAATTTACATGATACATATGCTTTATTACTACCGTTGACAAAATTGTTTCATGTTTTCAAAATCAAAGCTCTAGCACAAATATAGCAATCCATGCTTCCTCTGCGAAGGGCCTTTCTTCTACTTTTATTGTTGAGTCGGTTTACCCATTTCCTTCTATCTAAAAAAGCAAACATTTGTGTTAAGCTGTGCATTGATTCCTACATACTTGCATATTGCACTTGTTATATTACTTTATGTTGATAATATCCAGAAGATGCCACCTTTTGCCCTTTCAGTCCAAATGTCATTTGGTTTTGCAATGTTCTTCCATAGATGATTTTTCATGACATACAGCCGATGCACAACCATCGACTCTAGTACAATTACGCAAGATCTACCGGTTGGGGTGCAAGACACGGATTTCTTGAGGCCCTCTGCTTCCTCGAGGGGGCAAACGATAAGAGCTTCCTCAGCTGCAATGAGCCGATTACAACAGTGCTGTCAGAAGTCAGTTTTGGCGTACAACATCGGCTTTCAACGGGGGAAGAGGCAATCGATGGGGTCAAGAGCGGCTGAATCGGCAGGGTGGCTGTCTCAGAATTATCTGAGTTCCAAGCCTTTGGTCTGATCTGTGCATCTTCACCAGTATTCTCGCCTTGGCTGAGGCTCGGGGGGCAGCTGGCCTGGTAGATGCTCTGTTTTAAAAGCCGATTGGGGTGTCATCGGCTGGTCCTTCGTCGAAACCTTCTTCAAAAATGGGAATTCACGCAGAAGTGGAAGAGGCAAGGCATCATAATGGAGGATACTGCGACGGTTCTGCTCTGCCACGACATGACCCGACGAAGGAAAAGCAAAATGATTTTGGAATTGTCATTTCCAAAACCAGGGGGGCATGTGTTATCACCAGAATTTGACCGGATCAGAGGTGGGCCGCGATTGGAGATAGGCTTGAAGAATATACATGGAAGGAATACGTGAATCGGCCTTTATATGCAAAGTTTGGGCTAGTTGGCCCGTGTATCTGTAACATAGTAGGATACGTGTCGGTTAGTTAGAGTTTGCCTCGTGCACGGTTGGGATTATTCCCACGTTAGAAAGTCTACGGACTATAAATATGTATCTAGGGTTTATGGAATAAACAACAACCAACGTTCAACCAACCAAATCAATCTCGGCGCATCGCCAACTCCTTCGTCTCGAGGGTTTCTACCGGTAAGCAACATGCTGCCTAGATCGCGATCTAGGCAGCACAAGCTCCACGTTGTTCATGCGTTGCTCGTACTGAAGCCTTGTTGATGGCGAGCAACGTAGTTATCATAGATGTGTTAGGGTTAGCATAGTTCTTCGCGTAACATGCTATCGTAGTGCAACCCTGACGTATCTAGCCGCCCTTACACCTATCTTAGGTGTAGGGGCGGCACCCCGCTTGATCATTATCTAGTAGATCCGATCCGTTACGATTGCTCCTTGTTCATCGAGGATTAGTTTAATATCTGCAATAGTTAGGCCTTACAAAGGGTTGGAGGATCTAGCGGCACGTAGGGTGTCGTTTGCTAGTCCTAGACAGGATGTTCCGGGGATCAACCTCGTGTTGGTTTTTAGGCCTTGTCTAGGATCGGCTTACGATCACCGTGCGTGGCCGCGAGGCCCAATCCTGAGTAGGATGATCCGATTATGCGGTGAAAACCCTAAATCGTCGTAGATCTCATTAGCTTTATCTTGATCAAGCAGGACCACCATATATTCGTGCACCTTGTACGAATCATGGGTGGATCGGCTCCTTGAGCCGATTCACGAGATAACCTGAGAGCCGATCGAGGCTCGTATTTAATGTTTACGTGTATGCCATGCAGGAAACTAAGCGAGGCATCTCCATCACCTTCCTGACCAGGTATAGGTCAGGTGGCACGCCCTTGCATCAACATCGAACGTGTGTACCAGAAGGCTTTGCGGGCCGTCGCTCGGAGGGACCTCGGCCAGCCGCAGCCCTAGGTTGTTCCCGGCTCTACGGTGTTGCCCGTCGCTGCCCGCCGGTGGGTTTTGGCAGCAACAATGTACTAATACAACCAAATAATAACATGGAGGAGAATAACCTACATAGCTATCTTGACATACAATCAAGTAGAAAAGGAAATCAGTTGGGATATATATAGAAGCTTTCATCCTGAATCAAGGGTGGTATTGCGCACATATAAGCATGAGCACTTAGGAAAGTGAGGGTCATAGAGCATGACATGGTCTAAACTACATTAGTACACAACACAAAAGTATTCTCCACAATATCCGTGATGATTAGTTTCGAGAAGTTAATCATCATAACTTTGCAGCATGTGTAACACCTTCTTGTATGCTTTCATCTAGTTCATGTTAAACATAGAAATGAGACATGAGATACCTATTCCTAGATATATGTATAATGCATGAGAAAACCAATTAACAAATCTCATTCTTCGAAGGGCTAAGCAATTGAAATATCTCACATCGATAGTGCATGATAAACAACATGGTACAAGGTGAACAAAATCAGATGCTCGAATGCACATCAAAAGGGAACCTTTGTTGCGGTTGGAAGTTCTTTGATATAAAAATTTCCTAGCAACGTAAATCTAGTGAAAAATTACAATCAGTCAACACACATCCTAGCAACGTAACAAGGTTAGTATTCTAGCTATTAATCTACAAAATTAACGTTCGATCTCCACTTTTATGTTAAAAATACTATACTTATGCTCGATCATATTAGATAGCGAAAACACTGCAGATGACCCATAAAAAACCAATCTAGTAATTTCCATGGGTTAAGATTATTACATTGAGGAAAAAATCAATCGTATGGGTCTCCTTTTTTTATCTTTCTTATTAAAGATTTCTATATGCATAATTTCTCATTGGTTTCATGAGAATTTATTGACTTCTTATATATGAAAACAAGATAACCTATAAGCAAGCTATAAGTATCATCTCCTATGTCAATAAGACCAAAGAGATGGAGGGGCATATATTAGCCGCAACCGCTCCTGAACCCCGCGCACCCTCTCTAATTCGGCCGGCGACGGCCTCTCCAGCGAGAACCCGCAGCAAACAGCGCTGTACTCCTCCATGGTGAGATCACTGAACTGGTTGATGCCTTGCGTGCTACTATGGACCCCTACCGCGTAGCCGGCGTTATGTCGGTCGACGGAGCGGAGGGCGTCCTGGAACATGGCGTAGCGATGCTCCTCGTGGGCGATAGAGCTGTAGATCTTGTCGTCCAGGGCCTTCCACTCCACGAAGATCCGCCGGGTCTCCTCCTCGCTCCTCTCCCTGTCCCAGGACCAGGCGGAGTACCCATTGTTGTGCCACTGCTGGTCGATGAGGCGGAGGCGGTGCTTGAACGTGGCGTACCCGTCCTCCTCCTCCGCGGCGGAGGCGTAGGTCTTGCCGTGCTCCGCTGTCCAGTGCAGGAAGATCCGGCGCGTCTCCTCCTCGCTCCTCGACTTCTCCATGTTGTCCGATGTGTTGCTTGTGGCTGCCGCCAGCGACAGCAGCAGCAGCAGGGCTGCCGCCGCCATGATCCTCATCACCACGGGAATTGATGGTGGCGGGCAGGCGTACGTACGTGGAGTAGAATAGATGTGTGGAAGGGGGCGAGAGTCAGGGACGCTCGATTAATTGATCAATCTCTCGTCGAAACCCTGGCGGTGCTCGATTGGTTGTCGTTTCGGTCGGTGAAGTATATTTAGAGGCTCAGGGTTGAGTCGACGTACGTACAAGAGACCGGGACGTAGACGAATCGCATGCACATACAAGAAACGTAGACGTAGAAGTAGACTCATGGATGGGCTTACGTATCCAAACCACCCACGATCGGGCTCTTGTTTTGTTGTTGGAATTGATCTCGGCCACAAGCCCGCCCACAACATAGCAACTTACGAAGAAGGAAAGGAAACACCATAGTTCCAATTAGAATACACACAAGTCACTATTACCAATTAAATGGAGAACCAATCTAAGGTCAGGTGGTTAGGAGGGTAGTTGTACCTCCAACCCACCAGAGCTCAATCTCCAAGTTGACATCTGTGTGTCTTTTAAAGACGAAATATTCTTTCAGTGGGAAGCGATGTTCCTGTTGACGTTCCTGTCGACAGCGAGCGTCTGTGTTGGTACAGTGTTTCTAAAAAAGGATTACCAATTAAATCGGAGCTCCTCCCTATGCGATGCTCCCGGATTTGCAGTTGCAGGACATGAATCGGCGCGCACACTGATTTGTGACATGTACGAAGGTTTGTTAGTATAGCACTCTAACAAGATTTTGGGGCTCTCTCTCTCTCTGTCTTGGGATGAGGATTTTCTTTTTCAAGAACACGCACGAGAATTGCGTATCTTCATTATTAAGATAGAAAGAAAGTCAATTAAAAGAACTCGCCGAGAGCACCGTCACAGGTGAAACTATCCTCCACACTAGCACCACCTACAAAAGGAAACTACTCTGTCTTGGGACGAGGATCTTATTTGTAGTCTGTACATTTACTACGATGCAGAATTCATTTTAAGAATTCCTTTTAGTAAACATATGACTGAACAAAACAAACACATGCATTTTCGGTCCACTCAGCTTATTATGTGGAGTGAGATCATCAATTTGGTGCAAAAACTAGGAGAATTGATGGCCAAGGATCCGAGTGTGCTAACCCTGTATGGGACATTATGTGGAAGATGTAAGTTCCTGGTAAGGTGAAGATTTTCCTTTGGAAATCTCTCAATGGCGCACTACCTGGTATGCAGATTCTTGCCGACCGACATATCAAAGTAAACCCACAATGTCCAGTGTCTCAGCTCGGCCATGAGGATGCTAGGCATCTTTTCTTTACATGTGCTCGGGCACAACTCGTTTGGGATGAACTTGGTTTAAGGGAGTATGTAGAAAACATGTTGCAGGTTCATGGATCGGGCTTTTAGAGCATCCACAGTGTTGTTATGCCACGTGATGAAAAAGGCTTTGGTGTCAAATGGTAAGTTTACCACAGTGTGTAGATTGTCAAAAAAGTCAATGTCCTAGAGGGAGAAAAAATTGGCTGTAGGAGCAGCTTATTGCTCCAACGCCATGATATTTGGCTAGGGTAATAGCCTCTACAATGAAGAGAACCAATGGCAATTTTTCGATCTTTTTGTGTAGTTTGCTGTTGCAAAGAGAAAGGATTGAGGATCGTTGGTTTGGAGCTGAAGCGACGTTTCTGTCAATAGCGAGCGTCTGTGTTGGTACAATGTTTCTAAAAAACGGATTACCAATTAAATCGGAGCTCCTCCCTATGCGACGCTCCCGGATTTGCAGTTGCAGGACACGAATCGGCGCGCGCACTGATTTGTGACATGTACGAAGGTTTGTTAGTATAGCACTCTAACAAGATTTTGGGGCTCTCTCTGTCTTGGGATGAGGATTTTCTTTTGCAAGAACACGCACTAGAATTGCGTATCTTCATTGTTAAGATAGAAAGAAAGTCAATTACAAGAACTCGCGGAGAGCACCGTCACAGGTGAAACTATCCTCCACACTAGCACCACCTACAAAAGGAAACTACTGTGTCTTGGGACGAGGATCTTATTTGTAGTCTGTACATTCACTATGATGCAGATTTCATTTTAAGAATTCCTTTTAGTGAACATATGACTGAACAAAACAAAGACATGCATTTTCGGTCCGCTCACCTTATTATGTGGAGTGAGATCATCAATTTGGTGCAAAAACTAGGAGAATTGATGGCCAAGGATCCGAGTGTGCTAACCCTGTATGGGACATTATGTGGAAGATGTAAGTTCCTGGTAAGGTGAAGATTTAACTTTGGAAATCTCTGGATGGCGCACTACCTGGTATGCAGATTCTTGCCGACCGACATATCAAAGTAAACCCACAATGTCCAGTGTTTCAGCTTGGCCATGAGGATACTAGGCACCTTCTCTTTACATGTGCTCGGGCACGACTCGTTTGGGATGAACTTGAGTATCACTACAGGAACGGGGTTCTACGCCGACGGCCAGCTGCCCTCGGCGTAGCCGCGCCTGGCCCTCGGCGTAGGCTACGCCGACGGCAGCCCTCGGCGTCTAGGTCCCTCGGCGTAGCCAGGTGCGCCGTCGGCGTACGACTGGCCCTCGGCATACGCGCCCTACGCCGGCAGACAGGTGAGCCCCTCGGCGTCGCTGACCTCGGCGTCTCCTGGCGGTGCTTCGTCGCCGTTAACGGAGCGTCGGCAGACGCCGACGGCCTGACCCTCGGCATAGGGCAGGGAGCCTGCGAGAGAATAGGTGACGTGGCGCGACCTGGCGCTGCCAGCTGAGAGTCTACACCGAGGGCAACCCCCTCGGCATATGCATGTGGCATGCACGCTACGTGGCGCGCGGCCAGGCTCAGCGATTCTGACGCTCCGGTGATCTGTATCTTGGAAAACCCTAGGGAGGGGATCCCGCAGATCTACCCCTATAGCTTTCTCCGTGCGAGGGTTTACCAATGGACTTTTTTACTTGCTTTGGTTTTTTAGGACATATGTACGTGGAAACCATAGGTTGGGCATACTTTACCATAAAATAGGCTCCGTTTGAGCCGTGGCGGGAGTTTCCACATACAGATCCTGGATTTTAAACCAAGTGCTAGCCCATGTATGCAGAAATCGTCAACGCCGGGTACATGCAAGGTTAGCCAAACCTTACATCACACTTGTACACATATGTTAGGGGCATATGCAAGTTTTTCAGCGATTCCGACGCTCAGGTGGTCTGTATCTTGGAAAACCCTAGGGCGGGACCCCGCAGATCTACCCCTATAGTTTTCTCCGTGCGAGGGTTTACCAATAGACTTTTTTACTTGCTTTGGTTTTTTTAGGACATATGTACATGGAAACCATAGGTTGGGCATACTTTACCATAAAATAGGCTCTGTTTGAGCCGTGGCGGGAGTTTCCACATACAGATCCTGGATTTTACCAAGTGCTAGCCCATGTATGAGGAAATCGTCAACGCCGGGTACATGCAAGGTTAGCCAAACCTTACATCACACTTGTACACATATGTTAGGGGCATATGCAAGTTTTCCAGCGATTCCGACGCTCCGGTGGTCTGTATCTTGGAAAACCCTAGGGCGGGGACCCCGCAGATCTACCCCTATAGCTTTCTTCGTGCGAGGGTTTAACAATGGACTTTTTTTACTTGCTTTGGTTTGTTTAGGACACATGTACATGAAAACCATAGGTTGGGCATACTTTACCGTAAAATAGGCTCCGTTTGAGCCGTGGCGGGAGTTTCCACATACAGATCCTGGATTTTACCAAGTGCTAGCCTATGTATGCGGAAATCGTCAACGCCGGGTACATGCAAGGTTAGCCAAACCTTACATCACACTTGTACATATATGTTAGGGGAAGATGCAAGTTTTTCAGCGATTTCGACGCTCCGGTGGTTTGTATCTTGGGAAATCCTAGGGCGGGGACCCAGCAGATCTACCCTATAGCTTTCTCCGTGCGAGGGTTTACCAATGGACTTTTTTACTTTCTTTGGTTTGTTTAGGACATATGTACATGAAAACCATAGGTTGGGCATACTTTACCATAAAATAGGTTCCGTTTGAGCCGTGGCGGGAGTTTCCACATACAGATCCTGGATTTTACCAAGTGCTAGTCCATGTATGCGGAAATCGTCAACGCCGGGTACATGAAAGGTTAGCCAAACCTTACATCACACTTGTACACATAAGTTAGGGACAGATGCAAGTTTTCCAGCGATTCCGACGCTCCGGTGGTCTGTATCTTGGAAACCCTAGGGTGGGAACCCCGCAGATCTACCCCTAGCCGGCGGAGAGAACTATTATTGGCAAAGATGCGACGGCAAAGGCGGGCTGACAGGGCAGACGAAGCTAGCAGAAGGGCCGCCGGTTTGTTGCTGGTAGGATGTCCACCTATTTCGTTCACAAAATATGAGATACACCGGTACGTTTGTTTTGTGGGGAAGCCTGCTTTGTCTATAAATCCATTTTGCCTCATATATGTAGTTGCATCAGTTGAAAAAAATAAATATTTCAGAATGTTCAAAAATTCCAAAAAAAAAATCTGGGCACATCGGAACATTCTATGTACCTCACACAGTTTTGAAAATGAATGATATTCTGTGTGGCCTCTGTAAAAAAAAGATAAATTCGGGTGTTTGAAAATAACATTCCACGAGACATTTTTTACACAAAATTTCCGTTTTCCACATATCTTTGTGTGTGAACATAACATATCTAGATGTACACCATGTAATTTTTCCAGAATTTTTTGACATTTCTAAATACATTTAAAGTTCATTTTCATAACAGATGCATCTAAAACTATGAGAGAAAATACCATGTACTGCTTTGTCACGGTATATTTTAGAAGTAGAGAGAATTTTGATCCAGCTTGAACACTACTGGATTGAGGATTTCGAGCTCACGCACGCAACGATGGAGTATTTGCATCGCATCGCTCCGTCCAAAGACCTTTTTGTAAATTTTATTACTTTTCGTGTTCTTTGTACTGTTGTTGATGATAATTAATAGACCGGTGGTCCTTTTTGCAAAAAAAAAAAATCAGAAAGTACTTCGACCCAAGATTGTCATTGAGGACAGATAAAATATTTAAAACGATCTCGATTACATCTACCAGAATATTAACCTCTAGTTCTAAGTGCAACAATAAGTAACAAAAACTGGCTGCACTGTAGCACGTACATTCTCAGAATACAAACATAGTAATAACACTTGGAATATATGAAATTAGTCGATTTAATCAAGCTCGACGGATCTGAGCCACAACGTCTCGTTCCTCTAGGTCACTTCGCTGAGCGTCACTCCCTTGGCCATCGTCAGCACCTCCACCTCCACGATGTTGCCGTCAAGCCGTACTCCAGCCAAGTGCTTCACTAGATCCGTTTGGCCACCCCTTCTCTCTTGGTTCAGGACGACCCAGTACCTTCCCTTCTTGCCGTGACTCACATTGTCTAGGTAGCCGGGAAGATCGGCGAACAGCACGGCTAGCCTTTTGTCCCTGGAGATAGTCCATGTGTGCCTAGTAGGGAATAATGTGCGCCACGACCATGTACGTGGTCTCGTGGCTCACCGCCGCGCCGTTAGGGCATGTCAGGTCATCCATGAGCAGCGGCAGCGCAAGGCTGCTAGCATTTTGGTTTCCTCCAGTTTCTCAACGCAACATTTAGAATGTACTAGTACAATTGAATAATAATGGTGGATAATAACCTAGCTGACTTGACATACAATAAAGTAGGAGTTGAAATCTGTTGGGAATATATATAGAAGCTTTCATCCCAGTATCAATGAACGTTAATGCACACATATAAGCATGATCACAGAGGAAAGTAGGGGAATAGAGCATGATAAAGTCTAAACTACATGAGTACATCACACAACTATTCTCCAATAAGGCCATGCTGATTAGATTTAACAAACTAGTACTCATCCTAAGTTTGCAGCATGTATACCACCCTCTCATACTTCTTCTTTGCTTTCATATCCAGTTCATGTTTCAGCATGGACGTGAGACATGCGATAAGTATTCCCAGATATATGCACAATGCATGAGAAAACAAAACATCAGATCTCATTCTTCATTGGCCTCAACATAATAACAGAGGCCAAGTTCTTACAAAATTTTGTCCATGACCTCAAATTGGGAGTTTTGTAATATAAGTTCAAACAGAAAGTTGTGTTCGGAAAATTTCCATTGTGTCTGTAATTTCGATTTTATGGGATTTATTTTTATGCATCATGCTATTATTACTGCAAAAATTACCTAATTAGTTGAAGCCATCTATTGATTAAATTAACTTTCCTTGTGTTAAATCCCATAAAATTCCGCACTGCACTATGAGTCGGATTGGTGGGCAAAACTAAAGTTTTGTCAAAGCATTTATATTTCTGTTGCTATTCACTTACTTCAATTAAAAACGTAAACGTGTCATCTAACTAAAGTTGATGAAATGATTATAAATTTTTGAGGCAAAGAAATATTTTTTGGGGAATTTCATTGAAATGATGAAGCCAAAATTTATGCATTCAGAATTTACTTCTATTTCCTGTTTTTGATGATAATTACTTCCTTAAATGAATCCACCCCTGGCAAATGCTCAATTGCCATACGCTTTGTACAAGTCCCATGCAATACGTAGTCGATCGGATGTTAAATTGAAAAAGTAAAAGGTTTTGTGGCTTCTGTCCTGTTCATGTCATACAAACAAAAGCAAGTGCCACACAAATCTTCCGCGGATCAAGCAAAGAATAAATTGATTGTTTCTCCTGCGGATCGATACTCCATACTTTCACATTGAGAAATGCTACAGTAGTGTTCTGCACTTCGGAGTTATCATAGGCCCATTGTACTTCTAACATTAGTTGCTAAATTAGCACTCGGCAGCTAGTATTTTAGTGCACAAAAAGCACTAAAATCTATTTTTTTTCTTTATATATTCTTTTTCTTCACCTAATTAAGCAGGCAGAAGCATAAGTCATGAACGGTAACATGAAACTAATGAAATAGTATATAAAAAAGAAATCACGTTTGCACGCCATGATTTGTACTTCTTGTGTTCCCAATTAAGTGTCCCATTTTTTGTAAATAAGAAAACCTACACCAAAGCTGCAATACTTAATTTGGAATGGAGGGGAATCTTTTTTTATAAATGAGAAAAGCTACACCTAACCTTAACAGAAAAATGAAATAGTGTCTAGGAGGAACTAGACACTACTGATATAGTAGAAGCGGGACTTGGCGAACTCTGGTTGCTAGGGTGCGCCACTACGACTTCAACCACTGGGCTATGCCCAAGTGGTCACACCTAACCTTAACATGCAACACTTAATTTTAAATGGAGGGGTATCTTTTTTTTTCTAGGAAAGTTTAGCTGATTAGTCAAGCTAAGCTAAGCGCTAACCCTTGCAAGTACACCCTATTTACCTCTTGGCATCTACATACCATCCTTCTGGCATGGAGCATATAAATTCCAGTTCAACTTCCAGAGTTATAGAAAAAGTAAGTATTGCGCAGTAAAACCAGTCGAAATCTCCCTGCCATTCAATTGGGTCAGCACAAACACTTGACTTTACGCGCATATTTGTAGAGCAGGAATAATGAGATCTGATGTTCAACTAACGAAATGGTTGAATTAAACTTAATACTGTTTGTTGTTAAATTTCATTACAAGCAAGAACCATCAGAACCATTATTCGCACTCAGGTCGGTCAAATCTGGGAAATTTATTTTTTCCTAAAATGATATGCATTTATTCTCTCACCAATTGGCAAAGTCCAAGTCTGCTTAAAGTTGTAATGTTTAAAAAATCCCCAAAATCACAAAATTATCTTAACTTGTTCTTGACAAATTTAAATGGTTTTAACGATGACATGGTGATGGCTTCAAACGGGGCAGGCTAATCAACATGTTTACTCGGTTACTTTTCAAGATAAATAAGTAACAACTGAGAGTAAACAAAATAGTTGCGTTTATTTTGAAAAAACAAAGAAACTTGGTTTAAAACAACTTATTCCCATAAAATGTAGATTTACAAGGTAAACGAATAAAAGGAGATTATTGTATTTGTAAGAACACCAGAAAAAAATAAAAATGTGGAATATCCTAAAGTTTTGGGATTTTAAAAATCCTGAAAACAAATTTGTTTTTAATAATATGCATTCAAGACTATTTTATCCTTTATTGTCCTTGTTTTCAAAATAGAAGAATCAAAGGAACACTATAAAATATGGAGTATTCTTTTATTGTTCGAATTGTCGACTTCATTTCACCTCCATTATTTTCTAACCTTCTTTCGTTTTTGTTCGTCTTGTAGAGGCTGCCACGCGTGTGTGTGAAGTCGCCGCCACATTGTCAACACATCATTCTATATTTTCTTGACCTGTCATCACCAGAACTTGTGGTGAGGCAAGAGAGCAAATGTAGAAAACGAAACATATTGGTCCGAGCACTCATGAAGGGCCCGGGGTCTCGCTATCACGTCTCACACGTGAAAGAGCGATGGAAAAGGAGGATGCTCACTGACAAAGGAGCTGGACAAGGGTGAGTGATGGTTGTTGTTAGAGATATATTTGGTATACGTACGGTTTAGGTAGTCTAGGATAGAGATAGATCTTGTGTCTTGTCTTGCACTCCAAGATGATCCCTGTACGCCTATATATACTCGCCCATGAGGTTCAATAATACATCCATCATATTCCGCATATCTCTCTCCCTCTCAATCCTTTCTACATGGTATCAGAGCGGCACGCTCCTTGACCTAGCCGCCGCCCAAGCTTCCGCGCCGCGCCGCGCCGCCCCTGGGGAGGTCGATCTCCATGATCTACTCCGGTGGCCGCGCAACCCGTATGAGGGTTCGTTCGCTGATCCGTTGATCCGCTGCCCTCGAGTCTTTTTTTTCCAATCTGTAGATTGGTTTTCTTTTTGCGTCGCCGGTCGCTCGACCGGCGTTTTTCTTTTTTGGTTTACCGATCATAGATCGGATTGAGTCGCCCATCGCCGTCGTCCACTTGCGCCTCTACTCCGACAACGGCATGACATGCACCGGCCATCAACCGCATGGCACAGCCGGACGTGCCGCACACGGGGCGCCCCTACGTGCGACGCAGCAGGCTGTTTCGCCTGCACGGTCTCCATCGCCGGTTCGTCTTCGCCGTCATCGCCAAGGACATCACCGACAACGTCGCCAACGACTCCGATCTGCGGCGCGTCGTCCACGCCATGGCACGTGTAGCGCCACCGTCGGTCTGATCAACCGACCCCGCACACGTCTACGCCAAGCACGTCCCCGAGCACGCGCCTACCACCGATCGAACATCGGGTTGCCGCTGCGTCGCCCCTTCGGGTCGCAGCGCCGCCGCCTTTGGTCCACGCTGCTAGCCAACGACGCGCCTTCTGAGGCGCGTACGTCGCTGGTGGCGTCCCGCCGCTACACCGACTTGCGCCTTGCAGCTACGCCGGCCCCTCAGGCCGTGGCGTCGCCGCACGCGGTCACCTTCGCCGTCCCCCGCGCATCGACGTCCGAGGCCACCACGAGCGCCGCCCCTTCGGCGCGGGTCGCCTCCGTCCGCGCATGGTCTTCGTCACGCCGCCGGGTCTTCCTCGCCTACTTCGTGTACCGCCGCCGCGCCCCACCCCGGTCGCCGCCGGGCTCGCCAACCACTTCAGGTCGCGCCGGGCTCGCCGACCACCGCAACGCCCATCTAGGCGTCCAGCATGACCACCCCTGGTCACCGCTGGGTTAGCCGCCTTCTACGTCTCCAACCGTCTCGACTTCGTCGCCCGTGTCATCGCCTCGTCCCCGTCTACACCACCTGCTACTCTACTCCGAGAACCGCGGGCAGCGTCGGCATCTCTCCGTCGATCTGCGACCGCGATGCTTCCGGAGGCCTCCTCTGCTAGTCCCTCTGACATGGCGACAAGTTCATGATGGTCTCTGCCCCTCGCATGCCCGGTACTGGCAACACCGGAAGTGCCTTCGTCCCCGACACGTTCCCGAGTCTGGCAAACTCGCGCCGGACGTCTCGTCTTCATCGGCTTCGACAACGTCTTCTTCGGCATCGCCTCTACGACTGCCTCGACCGCGTCACCGACTTCTTCTATGCGTACTCGGTTCTGGCAAAACCGAAGTATGCCTTCGTCCCCGACGTGCGCCTTGGTTCCGGCAAAACTAGGGCCGCACCTCGTCCTCGACGGCTCAGACTGCATCGACTTCGGCATCGACAACCTCCACGACTGCCTCGACGTATCTCCGTCACTCTCCTCGCGCACTACGCGCCTGCGGCTACATCGACACCGGCACCCGCCCTCGACATCGACCACGGCAATCCCTCGCGCGGCTCCCTCGACCAAGGCTGTAGCACCCACGCTCTCGGCTACCTCGACATCGGCATAAAGGGCTACCACCTCGCTTGCGCCTCACCATCCTCCTCTCCAGTCCAAGCTGCCGCGACGCAACTCCGTCCACGACGCTCCCGCTACGACTGCGGGGAGTGTCGCCTCTCGGGGTCCACTTCGGTTTATCTCCGGTCCGACCGTCCGTGACGCTACCGTTGTTCACGTCACTACCGCTACGACTGCGGGGGAGTGTTAGAGATATATTTGGTATACGTACGGTTTAGGTAGTCTAGGATAGAGATAGATCTTGTGTCTTGTCTTGCACTCCAAGATGATCCCTGTACGCCTATATATACTCGCCCATGAGGCTCAATAATACATCCATCATATTCCGCATATCTCTCTCCCTCTCAATCCTTTCTACAGTTGCATATCAGAGGCGGTCGCCATCCATCCCACACAACAGGTTACGGATAGGCCTGAACAAGAGGACAGACGCAGATCCATACCAGGGACAGACGCAGGAGGCTGGTAGCTTGAGTGAAGGTGGCGGTGAAGCCTCGCCATCAATGTGTATAGGATGTGACCATAGACAAAACCATAGATGGATGATCAACTGCAGATAACTCACAAGGATCAGAGAGAGAGACTAATCGTATTCCTTTTTAGTCGTCAGATCATACGAAGTTCCTTATACTCTTTTAGTTCATAATATAATATAAATATATTATGACTTTATAGATTATAGATATATGGGCATGATCCCAATGTGCATATTTGACTATTTTGTACTATTACGAATCTAGTGATACTATTATTTTCACTTTATCAGCTAAAGTATATATATCATTTAGTTCACTCAACAAATAATAGTAGCCAAAGTTAGAAATGTTGATGTCCTAGAGTCATAAACACAGCTAGTAAATAAAAAAGATTTTTGGCAATTCTCGCTATTCTCAATCGAGTGAAGAATTAAGTCAGAGCTCATTCAACTCTAGAACCATCCGATGCAGACTGTATGCACTGGTGGAAAAAGGGGCTTTGGTCGCGGTTCGCAACTGCTATTAGTCGCGGTTGCGCAACCGCGACCAAAGTAGCGCGACTAAAGGCCCCCCCCCCTTTAGTCGCGGTTCCTTACGAACCGCGACTAAAGGCCCGTCCACGTGGGCCGCAGGCGAGCGCCAGGGCGGAGGACCTTTAGTCGCGGTTCTTCGGGCCAACCGCGACTAAAGGCCTCCGCAGGGTTTAGGGTTTAGCCCCCCCTCCCCCTAAATCTGGTTTCTTTTTAATTTGTATTATTTTATTTCTTTTGGGTTTTAATTTTGAAGGAGTTTCACATATTCTACGGTACTACATATACATGCATATGAATGTACAATTTCAAACAAATTTGAAATTAGAACCAAAAATGTAGAATTCAAGAGGAATATACAATATATATTCAATATCGGATGACCATATACAATATATATTCAATATCGGATGATCATATACAATTTTGAACAAGTTAGTTACAAATTCTGGTGCATATAAAGTTCTACGTCATCGTAATGGTGTTCTCCTCTAGGATCGATGACTTCCTCGCCAACCATCCAGCTAGTTCCTCTTGAAGTGGTCGGAAGCGAGCTTCGGACTAAGCGTCTTCCGGAGGTTATTCCTCAGGATGTTGTTCTCACACTTCTGGTCCGGCTCATTGCAGTATCTCCGGATCCTCTCACAAACATAGTATCCACATAGATTGGTCCCCGGTGGCTGAATCTCCCCAGTCGTCCGCACTGCCATTTTAAAATGTAGCTCTTTTTTGAATTCACCGACCTTGGTATCTACGAACCGTCTCCAAACCCTACGAGGCAAAGAAAATTAAATAAACAAGAGAGTTATTAATTAGTTACTTGATATTAGGAAATGATGAACGAAATAGGCCGATCGATATAGAGCGCAAATGAATGAAAATAATTACTTTTGCATCATTTTTCTCATGTCGGCCCAAAGCGCCGGATCCATATTCGGAGAGTCGTGGACGAGAACCGAGGAGGTCTGAACTTGAATTACCATAAGAATCCGGTGGAACCTGCGGACACGATACATGCACAATCATGCATAACTCATCGATTAGCCACATACCATGCATGGAGTAAACAAAAGAGAATGTGCTCAAGACAGAAACACTCACCCAAAATGGTAAGGAAATAGAATATCACTTTTCTGTTGCTGTTTTCTAATAAACCGCCACGAGTCATCCTCCACGTCGGCGGGGTGGTGTTCTAACACATGTGAATTAACGATGTGTGGGTCAATGAACCCAACATCATGGATGTTCCTTATTCGCATTTCCCGCTTCTTCATTCTGCATAATAGCGTACACAACAAGATAGTTAGGACAATATATATATATAGTGCAGGCAATGAACGAGATGGGGTAGAAATTAATAAATCACTTACGTAACGTAGCAAGCGATGATAGATTTGTCGAGGTCGCGCAGATTGAACAGCTGGAACAATTCACTCAGATGAATTTGTACCCAGTAATGTTTGAAGTGATGCTCATATCTAACTTCCGCATAGATATAGTCTTTGGGGTTTTTATGTTTTATGTAACCCTTGTACCAAATTAGCAGACCTTTCATTTGTCGAGGTAGATCCTCTTCCTGCGCAGGCTCGACGAGAGGGCCATTCTTCACATATGTAAATACTACGTCCTTCATTGGCGCCTCATCAAGGCCTAACAGTGCACGAAGAGTGATACCTAAGTTGGCCGCTTGTTCTCTGGCACTCGTTACAGTCAATCCCTGTGCTGCCGCGAGCTGCTATGATATCGGGGTCATCCGGACCGGCGGCTTTCACTATAAGCGGGGCAATCGATTGTTTACTTTGTTCCCCGAGCTGGGCAACTTCTTTCCCCCTTTCTAATTTTTTCTCGGCCTCCTCCTCCAAGGCTTTCTTCTCCGCCAACTCTTGGTTCCTCTTGAACGCGAGTGCTTGCCTACGAAGTTCACGTAAATAGTCGTCGAGCGATTCTTCGCGGCTTGGGACGGTGTGGTCAAAAATGACTTAGCCCACTCGCTTTTGCTTGTCGAATATATCGGCTTGGGCTCGCCCTCTCTTTTCTTCTTGCACTCCTCCTTCCATTTCTCATGCTCGAGCAGCCACGGCCGCTGCATTTTCCTCGACACTAAGTTCCCAAGGCCTCGGGATGAGAGGCTTCGGTGATGGCTCCGGTATCTTTGTGGTTGTAGGTACATAAGGGTCCGGGTTAATAACCCAGGACTGCTTCTGCTTCTTCGCCGGAGGTGGATTGGGGGGCGGTGTCTGCTGATCACCCGCCGGACGAGGACTGGGGGGCGGCGTCTGCTTACCCGCCGGAGGTGAATTGGGGGCGGCGTCGGCTGACGTGAACGAGGTGTAGGTGAAGCACCACCACCACCGCCGCCACCGCCACCGTCACCGCCACCGCCACCGCCACCACCACCACCGTACGGGGGTGGACTTGTTGGCGCCTCGCCTGGAAACTTGATAAATTTCTTCTGCCATAGAATGAACTGGCGCTTGACATCTCCAAGTCTTTTCACCCCTTCGGTGTAGCAATGTCAATGTCCGGGTCCTCAAACCCTTGGACTATCTCCTCCACCGTGACACGAGCATAGCCATCTTGAATGGGGTTGTTGTGGTGGAGTGCTCCAGGTGGCAAAGCACTGCCGATGGCTACCTTCATGGACATGTTCCCGATAGGATAATACAGATGACATGCTTTCATCTCCTTTATATCGTCCACGGGGTAGCGAGGAGGCTCCGGTGCAGTAATTTGGACCACCAGAGGCTCCGGTGCGGTAATTTCTATCGTCGGTGCACCAGCCGGTGAGGCCTCCGTGGAAGCCACGCTGCTTCTTCTCCGCTGCTGGCTTCCGAGATCCATTGGATGATCTTCATGCTGCGCCCGAGCTGCATCTCTTTCGGCTACTAGTACACTCACGGTTTCCTTCAGCACATCCATTTCCGTTACCAACTTCGCCACAACATCTGCATCCCGATCCATCTTTCTCTTACGGCTTCTGTAACCGTACGGGTCATCGTTACGGGGAACCCTACTTTCCACGAAATGGGCCCCATGCCTCGTACACGTCCTCCGTGTTCGGGATTCCCGAGGGCTTTTGTCGGGCGTCGTTCTCTCCGTTGAACTTGATCCTCCCCTCTTGAGCATCCCTCATTGCCTCAATAAGCTTTTGGGTGGGTGTAATTATTTTGCCCCGATAAACACACTCCCTCGTCTCCGGGTTCAGCGATCCCCCATGCCCGTACCACCAGCTTTTGGCCCTTGGGTCCCATCCCTCCGTGCACTGGACGGATTCCTCGCGCCCTCGGCTCGCTCTCCATCTTCTCCCACCTAGGCTGCCAAAAGCGATACCCTCCTCGGCCCCATAATATGATTGTACTCCTTCTTGGCCGCATTCTTCTTATTTTTTTCGACATTTCAAGGAACTGCTACGATTTCTTTTGCTTCACAAATTCTGGCCAATCATGTTGCAGTTTCTCATATTGTCCTTTGAAATCCGGAGTCTTGCCCTGCTTGACAAAGTGATGGGCTAGATTTTGCTTGTATTTCCGGAATGCGTTGGCCATCTTAGAAAGAGCGAACTGTTTGACTAGCTTGCACCTCTCCTTGTTTTCCTCGAATCTTGTTACCCTCCTCATCGTATTTGCGGTATCCGGAGGTAGAACGAAATGTTCCATAAGCTTGTTGAAGCAATCTTTTTTTGTTCTCTTAGCGACAAAAGTGAAACCAAGACGTGCCTTCTTTGGCTCATTCCACTCCTGGACGGTGATTGAGACGTTGTCTCTAACAACGGCTCCGCATTGGCTGATAAACTTGGTGGCGTTCTTGCTTGGGCTCCGGCGGCCTCGCCGGTTGCTTCCTCGACAACATCGATGGTGCATGTTTCGTTTGGTTTCATCGTCTTGGTTGCGCCACGCTTTGACGACGTACTCGATTTTTTCGACGATCCGGCCGAGGGCTAAAATAAGAAAGAGAGTCGCGCGCGTTAGTACACACACATTTATTCAAATCAGTTAGTTTGTATCACCAGACGCTAGCTCAATATGTATATATATACCTCGGCGCCGGAGGTGGTTGCTACTTCCAATTCAAGATCGTCGTTTATCGTCGTTCCTTCGGCATCATCTTGCCGACGGCGCCCTTCATCTTCACCGTCAAGGTTCGGATAAGAAGAGATATCATCTTCTTCTTGTCCGGTCGGCACATATAGAATATCGCCTTTTATGATGCCGAACATATGGTCTTCGACGTCCGGATCATAGTTGGCCGAGAATCGGGTCAGCTCTATCGTCCGCCATATGTCGATCCCGACAACATGTAGTCAAAACAAATTAATTGTGTATATGCCGACATTATCACATCTCTTCTACATATAAAGAGAGAGGGCGACGAGGAGGCGAGAGGGGGACGCGTGTATTAGATGTGTATATGCGGACGATCGACCTCGCCTCGCATGCGGTGACCGCGTGACCGAGAGAACGGTGGTGGTGGCGAAAGGGGGACGCGGTGACCGCGTGACCGAGAGACCGGTGGCGGTGGCGAAAGGGGGACGCGGTGACCGCGTGACCGAGAGACCGGTGTGGCGGTGACCAGGAGGGCGGTGGCGGTGCCGAGGACACATAACCCTCGCCGCCCCTCTCGATCCCAAATAAAATGTTAAGTTAAAATTTTGATCATTAAGTCTAATTTTTCTTAAGTTAAAATTTTGATCATTAAGTCTAATTTTTCTTAAGTTAAATTTTGTTACATATTACATATTAGTTACATATTACACGCGAGGCCGGCGCGTGCGCGGTGAGAGAGAGAGGGCCGGCCGGCGGCGCGCGGGAAGGGGAGAGGAGGAGGGCGGCAAGGAGCACGGACGGTGAGAGAGAGACCGGCACGGTGGCGGTGGCGAAAGGGGGGCGGCGGTGGCGGTGGCGCCGCCCGTCGCTCGCGAACAAAAAAAAGCCCGCACATATACGGAGGGGCGGCGAGGGGGCGGCGCATCGCCGCCCCTCGCTGCCCCTCTCCGTATACGCGCGGGGTGCATGTCAAGTTTATATTTTTTAACTTTTAACTTTTTTGTCAAGTTTTACTTTTTTGTCAAGTTTTACTTTTTTCTTAATTATCAAGTTTTATATACGTTTTTGTTAATTATCAAAGTTTACTGTTTTTTTTTGTTAATTATCAAATTTTACCGTTTTTCTAAAACTAATTAACTAGTTAAAATTAAAAAAAAAACTAAAAAACTAAAAAAAAAGGCGGCCGGCGCCCCCATCTGCACGATCTCTCTGTCAACAGAGAGAGGGCCGGCCGGGCGCGTGCGCGCGCGGCAACACAGGCGCGCCGGCGCGGCGGGCGAGCGAGCTAGGCGGCGGCGGCGCGTGGGCGAGAGGGATCGAAGAGTGGGCCGGGGGCGGCACAGTCGGGGCGGGCGTGGCACAGCGGCCGGGCGGCGGCGGTACTTCTTTCGGAGAGCGACGCGCGCGCGGGAAAGATCGAAGAGGGAGGCGGCGGCCGACGGCGCTGCGACGTACGTCGGTGTCGGCGGTCGGCGGTCGGCGAGGGCGCGTCGGGCAGCCTGACGGCGTCTGGTGGGCGTCGTCTTCGTCGGTTCGTCTGGGCGGTCTGTTCGGCGGAGGAAGAAGATAAGCGGGCCGTTCGCGCCGCGAGCTTTTATAGGGAGGACCCTTTAGTCGCGGTTGGCGACGCGAACCGCGACTAAAGGGTACCCTTTAGTCGCGGTTGGCCAGACCAACCGCGACTAAAGGTATTTTCGCCGGGTTTTCGTTCCGTGGCTGAAGGACCCTTTAGTCGCGGTTGGCGAGGCCAACCGCGACTAAAGGTCTTTTTCGAATTACTTTTCTTTTTCAATTCGAGAAAATAAAACTAATTCATTTCGGAATCATAAAATACAAATAATATATCAAAAAATTCAGAAAAATAAAACTAATTCAATTCAAATTCTTAAAAATACAAATAATATATCAAAAAAATCAGAAAAATAAAACTAATTCAATTCAAATTCTTAAAAATACAAATAATATATCAAAAAAAATCAGAAAAATAAAACTAATTCAATTCAAATTCTTAAAAATACAAATAATATATCAAAAAAATCAGAAAAATAAAACTAATTCAATTCAAATTCTTAAAAATACAAATAATATATCAAAAAAATCAGAAAAATAAAACTAATTCAATTCAAAATTTTAAAAATACAAATTATATATCAAAAAAATCAGAAAAATAAAACTAATTCATTTCAATATGTTAAAAATACAAATAATATATCAAAAAATTAAGAAAAATAAAACTAATTCAATTCAATATGTTAAAAATACATATAATATATCAAAAAATTCATAAAAATAAAAATAATTCAATTCAAAAGTTCGTTGGCCCCCTCTTCCCGCCTCTTTCCGCCGACCCCTCTTCCCTCCTCGTCTTCCCGCCATTTCTTCCCTGTCTTCCCGCCTCTTTCTTCCCGCCACCAATTGTTTCCCGTCAATTTCTTCGGCCTCTTTCTTCCCGCCAATTTTTTCCCGCCAATTTCTTCCCGCCACTTTCTCCCCGCCTCTTTCTTCCCGCCTCCTGTCTTCCCGCTCCCATTTTTCCCGCCATTTGTCACTACATATAGGTAGCCCGGCTTAGCCGACATCACATCTCTACAATCTCTCATCACTCTCTCATGGCTTCCACCGCACCCACTCTAACCTACCGGCGGGTGGAGGAGCTTTGCGCCTCGAACTACCCTTGCCCTCCGGGCTACCGCGTCCCTGCCGAGCTGGAGCCTAAGCGCCGGCGGCGTGCGGTCCCTCCCGTCCCTCGAGTGCTGCGCGCCGGGCGGCCATCACGAACCACTACTACCTCGACCTCACGCCGGAGCAGCGGAAGAATCCCCGCGGCATCCAGATAACCAGCATACTTGGGACGCCTTCTTCATCAATCGGCGTGAGAGGGCGCTCGCCGAGTATGAGGAGGACGGTCTCGCCTCCGGAAACTTCCACGAGGCCGGCCGTCGGCTATGGTGGTACGGCCGGACTGCAGAGCGTCATGGACTACATCACGGCCGGCGATATCCCCGCCTGCGCTACCCTCGGTTCGAGCCACGAGCGCCGCCGACGAGCGGCCGACGGCAGCCGGCGACGACGCCGGCAACTTAGAAGGCGACGACTACCGGTACAACGGCGGCGGCTATGAAGACTACGAGTATGCATATTATACGCCTAGGCGGGAGTATGACTAAATCACTCCAAATTTCATGTATGCGGGAGTATGACTTAGTCACTCCAAATTTCCTATATGCGGGAGTATGACTTAGTCACTCCAAATTTCATGTATGCGAGGAGTATGACTTAGTCACTCCAAATTTCATGTATCATCGGTGCTATCTCGAGTCAATTGAATCATTCGAAAATGGACACCAAACACATCACGGGTAATATAATTCACATGATTCATTCAACAAAGTTTGGTACAATAAATTATTACACATCATTTCTTCCCTTGTGTCCCTGCTTGCTTACGATTGTGCGTATCCATGGAGCATCCTCATCATTTAACTTAATGCTTGGGTCGGTGTTCACTTTGAAGGGCGGAATTTCAGCAAACATATTATAATCTTCGACATGTCCTGTCTTGTCCTCCACTCCCACGATGTTTCTTTTCCCTGAAAGAACAATGTGGCGCTTTGAATCATCGCATGATGTACTTGATCGTTTTCTTATCTTTCCGTTTCCTCGGTTTGCTACTCATGTCCTTCACATAGAAAACCTGAGCGACATCTTTCGCTAGGACGAATGGTTCGTCAAGGTAACCAAGATTGTTGAAATCCACCATTGTCATTCCGTATTGCTTGGTCCACCTTTACCCCACCTCCTGTTAGCTTGAACCATTTGCCCGGAACAAAGGGACCCTAAAGGAGGGTCCATAGTCAAGTTCCCATATCTCCTCTATGTAACCATAATATGTGACCTTTTGCCCATTCTCGGTTGCTTGCATCAAAGCGGACACCTTTGTTTTGGTTGGTGCTCTTTTTATCTTGGGCGATCGTGTAAAATGTATTCCCATTTATCTCGTACCCTTGGAAAGTCGTTATAGTCGAAGATGGTGTCTTGGCCAACATGTACAGCTGATCTACAACCTTATTGTCACTCATTAAATGTTTTCTCAACCAAGCTGTCGAAAGTCTCCATGTGGGCCTTCCTAATCCAGGATTCGGGCTTCCCGGGGTTGTCCGAGCGTAAAATATTCTTGTGTTTCTCAAAGTACGGAGCCACCAAGCTGGAATTGGTCGGAAGCTGTGTGGTGTGCTTCGGTCGAGAGAATGGCCGTCCATACATATCATTGATTTCCTTCCGATCGTGCCTTTTCCACTTAGTCTCCCCTCGTGCCGCGATTGAGGAAGACCAATCGGCTTAAGGTCGGGAACAAAGTCAACACAAAACTCAATTACCTCCTCATTTCCATAGCCCTTGGCGATGCTTCCTTCCGGCCTAGCACGGTTACGAACATATTTCTTTAATACTCCCATGAACCTCTCGAAGGGGAACATATTGTGTAGAAATACGGGACCGAGAATGGAAATCTCATCGACTAGGTGAACCGAGGAGGTGCGTCATAATATTGAAGAAGGATGGCGGGAACACCAACTCGAAACCGACAAGACATTGGATCACATCGTTACGTAACCGTGGTAGAACTTACGGATTGATTACCTTCGAGAGATTGCATTGAGGAATGCACATAGCTTCACAATGGCTACTCGAACATTTTCCGGCAGAGCCCCCTCAAAGCAATCGGAAGCAATTGCGTCATAATCACGTGGCGGTCGTGAGACTTCGGGTTTTGGAACTTTTTCTCCGCCATGTTGATTATTCCCTTTATATTGGACGAGAATCTCGACGGGACCTTCATACTTGCTCGGGCATTCAAAAAAGATGACCTTCTCTTCTTTGGTCGGAGCGTAGGCTGGCACGACCTTGAAACCGTTCCGGATGCCGGTCATCGGGGTTTTTCAAACTTTGCTTTGGTCTCGCCGTGCTTCCTTTGTATCATTTGACTTCCCATACACGCCCAAGAAGCTTAGGATGTTCACGCAAATATTCTTCGTAGCGTGCATCACGTCGATTGCGGAGCGGACTTCTAGGACTTTCCAATATTCTAGCTCCCGGAATATAGATTTCTTCTTCCACATGGCTACGTGCCCGTCGGCTCCCTTCGGAACCGATTGTCCGCCGGGACCCTTTCCAAAGATGACTTTCAAACCCTTGACCATATCAAATACCTCAGCACCGGTGTGTTCCGCGAGGCTTCGGCCGGTGATCTGCCTTGCCGTTGTAATGCTTGCCTTTCTTTCTTACTGGATGACCTTTCGGAAGAAATCGACGATGCCCAAGGTACACGTTCTTCTTACAATTTGGCAAATGTACACTTTCGAGTCTCATGTAAGCGGTGTGTGCATGCATTGTATCCCTTATTTGACGAGTCCCGAAAGGTTACTAAGAGCAGGCCAATCGTTGATGGTTACGAAAAGCAACGCTCGTAGGTCAAATTCCTCTTCTTTGTGCTCATCCCACACACGGACACCAGGTCTGCCCCACAGCTGTAAAAGTTCATCAACTAATGGCCTTAGGTACACATCGATATCGTTGCCGGGTTGCTTCGGACCTTGGATGAGCACGGGCATCATAATGAACTTCCGCTTCATGCACAACCAAGGAGGAAGGTTGTAGATGCATAGAGTCACGGGCCAGGTACTATGGCCGGAGCTACGCTCGCCAAAAGGATTCATGCCATCCGTACTTAGACCAAATCTTATGTTCCTTGCGTCAGCTGCAAAATCTTTGAACTCTCTGTCGATCTTTCTCCATTGCGTTCCATCTGCGGGGTGTCTCAACTCCCCGTCCGACTTACGGTCCTCTTTGTGCCATCGCAACAACTTGGCATGCTCTTTGTTCCCGAACGGACGTTTCAACCGTGGTATTATAGGAGCATACCACATCACCTTGGCGGGAACCCTCTTCCTGGGTTTCCGGCCCTCAACATCGTCACCAGGGTCATCGCCTCCGATCTTATAACGCAATGCAGGTGCATACCGGGCATTCATTCAAATTCTCGTATTCACCGCGGTAGAGGATGCGATCGTTGATGCATGCATGTATCTTCGGAACCTCTAAACCTAGAGGGCGAGACAAGCTTCTTTGCTTCGTACGTAGTGGCGGGCAACTCGTTATTCTTTGGAAACATATTCTTCAACATTTTCAGCAAGTTTTCAAATGCCGAGTCAGCTACACCTGCCCGTGCCTTCCATCTCAAGCAAATCCAGTGTGCAGCCCAGCTTTTTCAGACCATCATCGCATCCGGGGTACAGCGCCTTCCCGTGATCCTCTAACATGCGATCCAAATTCTCCCTCTCTTTTTCAGTTTCGCAGCGTCTCCGTGCATCAGCAATGGTCCGACCAAGATCATCAACGGGATCATCATCACGTGCCTCTTCTTCACCTTCCCCTTCACCTTCCCCTTCACCTTCAGCATCCTCCATGAAAGTATCACCGAAATGAGCAAGATAGCTTTCATCGATGAAATCATCCCCTTCTTCATCTTCTTCCATTATAACCCCTCTTTCTCCATGCTTGGTCCAACAATTATAGCTTGGCATGAAACCGTGCCGAAGCAGGTGCATGTGAACATCTCTTGAGGAAGAGTAACCATTCCGATTCTTACATTTAACACATGGACAGATAACAAAACCCCCCTGCTTGTTCGCATTAGCCACTACGAGGAAATCTTTCAAACCCGCACCGAACTCGCCGGAGAGTCGGTTACCGTACATCCATTGTCGATTCATCCGCATTATTATAATATAAAATATATAATTAACCATCATGCATTTGTTAAACTAACTAGCTACAAACAATATAAATTAAACAATGAACTACACACATGCACATGCACATTTTATCAACGACACATCAAAGGTTCAAGTTGCTAACCGCGATCGAGGAGGAAAAAATAAATGAGAAAGCTCAAGTGTGGCTCCAACACTTCATATCATGTTTGTTTCATGCTCTTGGGGCATTTCATCAAACACCTTATGTGCATAAGAGGAACCAAAAGCAAACCTAACACCCACTTGTGAAGCTTGTGAAGAGAATGGCACCAAATGGCTAAGTGTTGGCTGCTGCGTGGGTATATATAGGGGAGGGGCTTTAGTCCCGGTTGGCTCAGCCAACCGCGACTAAAGGCCTTCGGGCACCTTTAGTCGCGGTTGGCTCGGCCAACCGCGACTACAGACCCCCACGTGCACCGGCTGGCCACCGAGCGCCCTGGGCCCAGGCCTTTGGTCGCGGTTCGCCTCCCGAACCGCGACTAAAGGTACCATTAGTCGCGGTTCCTGCAGCTTCGCGACTTATGGGGCTCACCCGAAGCCTGTTTTTCCACCAGTGATGGCTTGTGAGTTGCATATGAGTTACAAGTGATGTTTAAATTAATTGCACATGAGTTACAAGATTTTTCTAGTTTCATATGGGATGCACGAGCTGTGCATAAGCTATAAGTGAGATTCTCCTAGTTCCATATAGGTTGGATGTTTTAGTTGCACGGGAGTTACAACTTACAACTGAGATTTTTTCCTCAGGACTTGGATTTTCAGTTATTGCGTGTGACTTGCCACTGAAATTGAGTTTTTTTTTTGCGAACTGAAATTAAGCTACCACTCGAAAGGCCCAAAGAACAATAGTCGCTCCCAAATAAAATATCGTAAAACTGATCCCTCGTTGATATGAAACTTCCATCTATGTTTGTCAATGCAGTTTACGGATGCGTAGTTACAAACCCATGGAATTTGTGAAAATTGAGAGCATTGTCCAAGAAAATAGTCTTAAGTGCGAAAATTCGCTACTTCCTTCAATCTAAATTAGTTGACTCCATTTTATTTAGATACGGATGTATCATGTCAACAAACGCATCTAAGTACATTTGTATCTAGACAAAGTGAAGTCAACTAATTTAGATCGGAGGAAGTAACAAAATTTGGTGAAAAGACCAGATAATACGATCCAAGTGGAAAAAAAAAAATCCTCTCTGCAGAAGAAACAACTTGAAGGTCACAAAGACAACCACATAATCGGCAAAAACAAAGAAAAAGATGATGTCAAGTGGGAAAAAAAAGATGATGGCAAAAGGTGTGTACTGACAAAATTAGTACTTACCTAAAGAAGCCCCATCGGAAAATAAAACAGTGAGAATACGTATTTATTACCTAGTGTGAGGAAACATGATTAAATTTTATGCTGGTAATCTAATAGAAATGCCAGTTGATACTAACATCGATCAGTGCATGTACAGGTTAGATAATAAGTTACACATTTTGGGTTTATTTTAAATCATATACGCACTGATGTTAAAATTCCTGAGAGCAGCCCAGCAAAGAAACACCTACCTATTCTTCCTCAGTCAATCTCGAAATAAAGTACATTAATTACTATGGTAGTTATGTATGTGCCTCTCCATTTCTTCTTCATCACTGAGGGAATGATGATTTTGGCCAATGTACCCGACATTTACCACGTGGCAATGAAGGAGAACTTCGGTTAGGTTGCGCCGTCAGCTCCTCCAGGCACCTGCTTGGAGAGGCCTACATCTGCGACCCATAAGGAGCGAGTGTGCTGCTGCGCAGGCTCACCCCAGCGCCTCTTAGAGAAACAGTAGGGCCCCTGTAGGTGCTCGCCCTACTTACAAGGCTCGAGTCGAGGAAGAGTATGATGACGGTTATGTCATCGTGGAAGTGGCGCCGGACACCTCGGTCAATCTTCTTGAGATCAGAATACCTCATCTCTCTTTTCTTGGCTGCTCCTAGTAAAGCTGATTTTATGAGCCTCCTAGCACTTCCCTGAGAAATCAAAGAGTGTGAGCCAGTAAGAATCTCTAAATAGGAATAAGGGCTAGGCAATATCAATGTTTTAGTTTTTTTTTAATGCTCAGCTTCAACCATAACAGTGATAAATTTTAACCCAGACTCCATGGCAGCCATAAGTTGTCATGGGCTCTATTTTCTATAGAACTTGTACACTTGCTAAGCTTCCACCATAGCTGCGATAATAAGGTTAAAGCAATTTTGATGCTAAGCTTCAGCCGTAGGACTGATGGATTTCAACCCACTCCATGGAAACCATAAATTGTCAAAAAAATTATTTTCAATTAGAACCTGTAAACCATGCCACATCAAGACTTTGGTGACAGTTTTATTGATGGATTTTATATGCACAAAAGCCATGGTAATGTGTAATTTGTAATTTTGAGGAGAGAAGAGAACCATCCATGTTATTTTACAAGGTCAATTCTATATGCAAATTGTTGTTTTCAGATAGAAGCTAAATAATAATTTCATAAACTTATACTCAGAGCACAATGCAATGCATATGTTTGGCATGCTGGTTAGCTAATCAAACAAATATTCCATGCTCCATATGCTGGAAAATAAATCATAATTTCATAAAAGCAGTATGTTAATTCTGAGTTTGGAATATATTAACGAAAAAACTAATCTGAAGTAGCGCACTGGAATGACATGTGCAGTTGTAGTAGAATATGGCAAGCACTATAGCATTATTTTGGTCAGGTAGGTTACTTGATTCGCATGGGAGTAAGAAACTTACACTACGAGGGTTACTTTGAACAATGTCAACAGCCTCCTGGTTGGTTAAGTGCTCCCAAAGTCCATCAGACGCAAATATGAGAAACTGGTCATGTGGATGTATTGGTTGCACACAAATAGAAGGTTCTGAACTTAGGATGGGCTTGTTAAAAGGTTCACGCAGGCGGAACTTTGCATACAGAGGTTCCCGGTTGAATTCTTGTTTTTTTAGATAGGCATCACCGATCGATCTGCAGACCTGCAACATACAACAAAGAAAGGAAAATCAATAATCTTCATTTGGTCCTATGGAAAAAATATCTTAAGTTGGCCCGTGGGAAGAATATGAGAAACGTACTGGAAGCAGCAAATACCGCCATAGCTATTAGTCATACAGCAACATATTTCAACATTATTTTTACTACTGAATGGCTAAGTGGTGTGATGACATTGATCTGACTGACACATGACAAATGTTCTTCACATAAACCTTTAGTAACTATCCATGCCATGAGAAATAGCACTAGCTAGTAAGTAGATGATACAGGCACTAGCAATGCAAAAAAAAACAAATTATTCTCAAGTTGACTACTGTGGTGCTGCCCAATAAATATAGCAGTACTGCATTAATCATCCATCACACTGAGTGGATAATTGTCATCCACAAGCATAAGAACATGTTAATTGCATTTCTAACCCCTTACAGCTCCACTGATTACCACTTCTTTTTTCTGTATCTTGGACAAACATGGCGAAGGTTATTCGCTAAACAATTCCAAAGATAAGAACGAGACAAGGCTAACTTCGAGGTGATGCAACTGAAGCTATCTTTGGCCACCCGAAAGCAATGCAAATACGTAATATGAAATGACCATTGCATCAAAATTTCACAAAGCTATTAATGTCTTCCAAGTGAAAGAGGACGCACCTGAATTAGGCCTTTCACACGCCAAACATTGTGCTTGAGAACAACAACATGCCTATCCTCCGGGTGCGCAGACTGCAATTCTTTTCTCACTGACTCAATGCTCACATTATGCTCTGCTGAGAGTTGGACAGCCAATACTTCTCCAGTGGCTTTAACATGTTTTCCTAAAACAGCACGAGAATCCCCAACATTGGCAATATAAAGGATGCCACCACATATTACACCAACCAAACAGCATGACCCAACAGCCGCTATCTGAGGCTTGACAGGCCATTGCTTGGTGACGATAGAGAAGAATCCATCTTCTGTAGCTTCATATGCTTTTCTCAGCACATCAGCAGACATGGAGTTTTGCTCCGAGACGAACCCTGCAATAGAAACCAGAGAAGAACAAGATAATCACTGCCACACTCTTTGTTATCAGGCAAGCATAAACACAGCAGCGTGACAAAAGCACCAAGGATAACAAACAGAACAGTAATGCATACTGATCCTAGGTTAGCAATTACTTTTCAGATGGTTGAAGAGGTTATCGTTGATGTAGCAAGCTGTCTCTGGTCCACCGTGCCCATCATAAACGCCGACGAAAGTGCCGTACGGGCCAGAGTCAAGAAAGCTCAGTGGACCCGACTCAATCTGACACTGGTCCTCAAGCAAGTTATTGGCCTGGACAACAGCCATGGAGTAATCCCCATTTACATGCTGCCCGGTGTCCTTGTACCATAAAAGTCCGTCCTGCCTACCGGTAGCATCGGAGCCTGTCCGGTTGGATGACGGTCTCCAACACGCCCGTAGCAAGTTCATCAATGTTACTATCATCCCTCATCAGTCATCCCACCCGCATACGCCTCCGAGGTCGCTTCATCAATTCTCTAAAGAAATCAAAGTTTCGCTTCTCAATGCACCAATAGAATTCCTGCCTTTATCCTGGAAAGAAAATGGAAGCGTGTATAAGTATATGCATCGCAAGGTATGGCTTGTTAATAATACTCTGAAGTTCATCGCTTGCACTCAGTAAGGGAACACAGATTTCTTACTCTAGAGCGACCGTTTCCCATGACACTTGAAAATTTTACAAGAACTTACTCGCAGGGACTCAATAAACCCAATATTTTTTCTGATAAAATGTAAAATTAAGTGGCGACTAAAGAACTTCCGCACTTTCCATACTGCATAAACAAAATAAATTGGCGTTGATGTCTTGACAGGTGGACTAAGAACCAACCAAGACTACTCTCCCTGAACAAATCGATTGTCCAGAAAAACCTCGTCTCCTCGCAGAGTGGCACTTGAGGTACCATCAAAAGAAGTAAGGTATCGTGTACAACTATGCACAATGATATGACCCACACACTAATTTGGCCCCAAATCCTAATCGCCTCCTCATCTGGCACCAGACCGCGAGCAGGATCGAGACGAAACCCGAAGCCACTTTCCCGAAATTTGGCGCGCGCGGGAGGGCAGGGGAGAAAATTCCGCACCTTTAGTTATGTTCTGTCGCGCGGGAGGGCGCCGGGCTCGATCGAGCGGCGCGATTTGGGCGTCCTCTCCCGCTATCCCCGGTCTAGTCCAGACGAAGGGAGGGGAGAGGGAAGCAGTTGCGATAGTGAGAGAAGGGGAAAGGATTGGACGGTACACACCACACGGGGGGCGGCCTAGTCGTGACTTTCTGTACGTACCCGTGGAGTCGGCTCCGGACGCAGCGGGGGCGGAGCACGAGCACGGTGAGTCGGCGAACTGCCTGTCGTCCGTCCTTCGGACCGGCGTCGGGCACGAAGGGCGGCGGAGGGCTCGCCGGCGGTGGGGGGAGCGGGCGGTGCAACGGCCGTTTGATGACGTGTGGGGCTCGGACACGGACACGGACGCGATGGATAAGGAGGGAAAGCACGTGACTTCCCTCCACAGGGACTATAATCGCAGATCGGTACCTGCCAGAGGTTCAGAGGGCATCTCCAACAGTCCCGACGTATTTGGGACGTCTAAAATATCCGTTGTATCTGTTTGTGTCGGTTTGCGGGTATCATGCAGCCTAAGATGACCGTTTGCGTTGGGTATCTCCAGCGATGTGGACGTTTTTTTTTAGCGGAGACAGCGTTAAGGTCGTTAATGGCGGTTTAACGTCCCGTCGAGCCATGCCACCGGCGATTACCGGTTCCCGCGCGACGACGGTCGTCCCGCACTTGCCCAACACATTGGCAAGTTTCACCGGCGTTTCGCACACGTACCCACCCAGCCGCTTCGAGTGCGCCGGCGACCGGAAGGTTCTGCTCGCTTCCTTCGAGACCCTAGCTCGGGACGCCTTGCGCCGTCAGGCTTGGGCAGCGGAGGAGGAAGCCCATGGCTATGCGGTCGCCATGGCTCGGGGGTACATGTGCTCCGACCTGGATTCGCTCCAGCGGAGGTGCCCTTCTCTAGCGCGGGTCGAGCTGGAGAACCGGGAGCTGGCGGACGCCATCGCCGGTAGGGACGAAGCGGCGGCGGAGGCTCCTAGGGACACGGCCCGCTACCACGCCCAGCTGGCGGCATTGTAGGCGGCGGCTGCGGAGGCGGCCCAGGCGGACGTGGCGGCGGCCCGGGCGGAGACATCGACGGCAGAGGCGGCCTCCTCTCTGGTCAGGAGAGTCTTGTGGGACTCCTCTCTCGCCAGGAGAGTCTTGTGGGGACTCATCTCTGGCCGAGGCCTTCGAACGCCGCATGCGGCATGATGAGATGTCCGATTTCCGGCGTGCGCGGAGTGCGTGAAGCGACCGCACTTCAACGACGGCGCCGGCCCCTCCGGCGGCCATTAGTAGGCCGCGCGTCCGCGAGTAGGTACGGCCTTTGTAGTTTTAGGTTAACTCAACTAACCATCTCTGTAAAGATGGTCCTTTTGGCCAATCAATAGTAATAACGAAATATTTTAGTTACCTAGTAACTGCCGACCGGGCCGGATGCAACTAATGCAAACCTAGCGCATATTTGAGTCAGGTTTGCGTCGCTGCGGACGGTGTGATGATCACTTTGCGTTGCCCCGCTTGAGCGTGTACCAGACGCATTTTCGACCCGACCGAACGCAAACGGTCGCTCAACGTCTGTTTGCGTCGTTCCGTTGGAGATGGACTAAGTCTAACTCACAGCTCACACATGAAGGTGATGTGGAAGGGAGGAGGCTCGCTCCTCTCTGATAAAAGAGCAGCATCGCTGGTTGTCCTGAAGCGTATCCTATGCAATATATCTCCAATGACTCGGAACATTTTTCCAAGTTAACACGTGTGTCCTATGCAATGAGACCTGCTTAAACTAGGAACGACATGATTGTTAAATTAGAGCCGGGCAACAAGTATTTTAGATGCTCATGGCACTAAAGCCTGGCATTTTTTCCTTTTCCGGAGCCACTTGATGGAAATAACTCATGTTTGAAACGGATTATTTATTTTTGACCCGAGTAACACAAAGCAAAAGAAACAATATATAAAAAGGCCTCACTTATACCCCATGATTTTTACTTCCTCTGCTCCAAATTAAATGTCTATTTTTTAAATGAGCGAACCTACACCAAAACTGCGACACTTAATTTGGAATTGGAGGGGCCACGCAGTTGTTAATTTTCGGCAGTGTCTACGATACCATGTTTACGGCCTAGAACAGATAAGTCCTTTCTCAACTTTAGAGTTTTGGGAACAAATAAGAATTGTACAGTTAACCAGTCGAAATATCCCGACCATTCAATTAGGTAAGCACGAACACTTGACTTTAGGATCATTCTACTAGAGCAGGAACAATGATGCAGCTAAAACATCACCATCACCACTACTTTTAAAAGAGCCAGAGCGTCCCATCCAAACAATTTGCACCGTTCACAGGTCTAGATCCAACGTCTCAGATCCTCCCAATAATGTGTTGTCTGCCATGGTCCGTCCAGCGGACGAAAATTCCCACCCCGCGCAGTCCATGCATCGAAGAAACTGCCTCGCACGATCTAGATCATGATATTCCCATGTTTTTCCATGCGAGAGCCCCTCCCACGCTGCCTCCACACGCGCCGGTAATGACCGTCTTGAAATATTGGATGAGGAGATTTTTTCGATAAAGGGAATATATTAATAAAAAAATATCAATTACACACAGTCTCTGCAACAACGCACCACCCTAATGGCACTATGGATGCACACAACCAAAAAAAGAAAAAGAAAACTAAGAAACAAAAGTCCCGCTACAGCATCTCGGGCCTAACAACAGCAATACATCCACCGCCAAGACAACACCTGAAAGACAAACTCTCCAAAAACGACGCCTCCAAGAAGTGAACATTGCTCTAACACCGTCGTCGCCCGATCAGAGATCTTAGGTTTTCACCCTGAAGATAGTCCCCGGTCTCAAAACAATGCCTTCAACAAGGTCATTGCCAGGTACAGCCAGTTAAGGCCATACTTTGGGTTTTCACCCCGAAAGGTAGGACTCTAAACTTCACATGTGTTGTCGCCCCCACTTTCATACCGCTGCTGTGAAGCCCGGAACACCAAGCAAGTCTCTCAACAGCGCGGAGACTTGAACCTCCCTTAGCTAGTCCTCCCCTCCGGCCTTCATGAAATTCTCTTCTTCCGACTTCCATCATGGATCCATAGTCACTTGATGTCAACACAGAAAAAGAGCTTCGCGCCGCTCCCTCCAGAACCAATCGGTCGGAATAAAAGTATGGGTGCGCACGACCGAATACCACCGATCCAGCAAACTCCAGGCAAAAAAGCACTGTTCCATTCATCGATGGAGCCTTCCAGAACTCAACACACCGGCCAGATCATGAGTCCAGGCCTCCGGTAGGTCTTCCTCTTGACGCAAGAGAGGCCCTAGGACCGCCGCCTTTATTCAGGTCGGACCCCCACGTCGGCGACCATCCCGGGCTGGCCACTCCAACCCTCCACCGGCGACACCGTCGCCGGCTTCCATGCTCCTCCATCACGCCGCCGGAATGCGGTGCTAGATCGATAGATCCACCACCACCAACCGCAGGCCGACCCTCTCCGGCGAAGAAGAGGGCCACCTCCACCGTCGTACCCAAGGCTACTACCCCGGACGACCTCGTGTCGCGGAAGAAGCCCGAGATCGCCTCCATTCACCGGCGAAAGGCGGGGGGAGGGGATGGCGCAGGCCATGGGCCTGGCCACCACCCACCACCTGTCCCTGCGGTGTGCTGCGGGGGAGAGCCTACGGGAGGGGGTCCGCAGCGCAGAGCTGCCGCCGCTCATCACCCGCGCCGGCCGATCCACCATATGCGTCGAGGAGGAGATCCCGTCCGCCGTCACCCACGTCGACGAGGAAGGGCCCCCGCCGCCGCCATGCCACGTGGGTCTTTTCAATTTGTAGTTACTCTTCTTAATTTGTTATATATGAGTGATAATCCTGATGCCACCTCACGCGTTTCTTTGTATTACTAGGTTACTTACTTAGGGATAGATTTATGCATGGAAGTATTTTCATGTCATACCGTCCAGAAATTAATTTAACTTTCAGACACTGCACATGCTATTAATTTTCATTGTGTTTACTAGAATTTAACATTATTCAACCTCGCTGAACTGTTAAATGATTCTTTTATTTGCAGTCTGGAAATGTGATTATCAAGCCAGAAGTGCCAGGCGCGCATAATCTCAAGATGTGGAAGTCGGCCAGGCCCACTAAATGTATCAATTCGTGCATCATTGTATTCTCTATTAGAGAATACCGAGGAGAGCTCAGGGTGCTTGCCTTCCTCAAGGTTTTCTTCTGAAGTATGAGAGCCCTAGAGTGCTTCTATATTAATGGCTACCTCATGCTTCACACCATTTTCCGTGGAGGAGGCGCAATTCAAAGTTTAGCAAGATTCTAAATAGATGGATAGTAACAACTGCTAAGTACCTTGGAGTGAAGGTACTGAAGGAGACGTACCATGGATCTTTGTGGAAGGAACTAATGCCTGCGGAGTTCCTCGACCAAGCTTAATGCTTGTGGAGTAGTGCAAGCTTTTGGGATGTGAACTATGAAGCATGCTTGTTATCTGCGTCATGAGTTTGTTGTATCACATTGCAGACTCCGCAGACAATTCGTGGTTTGATGTGGGAATCAGACACACCTTTTTGCGAAGTGTGGACTGATAGTTTGTTGTTGTCTAACTCGAGTTACCAGTTTTCCCCGGTATGATGTTTTGTTCCGCCACTTTTACTGCAAGAATTATATATTGGTATCGAGGTAACTAGACCCTTTTGCATTTTTTTTCTTGAATGCCAAAATAGATTACATATTTACTCTTTTTCTATTGGGTTAGATATTTTCTTACCACAACTAATTTGGTATAAACATATCCATGTAAAATTCAATTGCAACCCAAATATGGTACTCTCTTTGTTCCATGATACCTATCGTGGTTTTACTTGTTTTAGTTTAAATTTGAACTGAAACCACGATACTTATTATGGATCATAGTGGGAGTGCCATTTTCTCGTGTCCCGCTGCGTTTGTTTTCATGAAGGATAGGTTGTTCACTCATGTATATATCTCCCCCTCTCCCCCCCCCCCCGGCAGGCACTCTACAGGTTCATATATTTATCTCTTTAAAAAATTGGATGAAATGGTAGTAATAACTACCTTGTTTGTTTTAGGAACCTTATCATTAAGATTAAAACATTTTATTATACCTTAAAAAACATAGAAACATGACACATATCTGATAAGGGGAAATGAGGTATACACGGAGCGGTCTATGAGTCTCGAACAACCATAGATCAATTTAATACAATATTTGACGCATCACAATTACAAGTAGCGTGTAACATACCCTATGTAAATTATGATAATATTATGATAATATTATGATAAATATTATGATAAATATTTCTATATTTAAAGTTGTTATTCCGTAGCAACGCACGGGCATTCAACTAGTAATTGAAATATCTCACATGGATATTAGATTATACACATTACAGTACAAGCTGGGGAAAAAAATTGTGATGATCGAATACATCAAAAGTGGATTTTTGTTGCATTTTGAAGTTCTATATAAGATAGTCGCCAAAATACTCAACTCACTGATATGAGATACTCCCTATAGTTTCTCGACTATATGATGCATGATAAGATACCCTCTGTAATAAGGGAGCTTTTGTCTTACTTTCCAATTTTATACACCCAAATAAAAACATCAAAATCACTGCAAATACCAAAGAAAGGCTCTGCATACTAGACTCGATTCGAGGCATCTTCAAAATTATCTCGTCTCCCCTTCTTCCGACTACTTTCCTCAGATCCAAGCAAACAAAACATCCCCGCCACCGATGCTAAGGCCATGATAGCGATGAAGACCAAGTCAGGCCAATCAGGGCGAAAGACGGAAAGGGCGACCACCAAAGAGATTATCACGGCCCCGGTGGCGACCAGCATCATCATCGATGCCAACTGCATTTAAAGAACAATTATCGAAAAAATGATCGAATAACAAACCAATTATGCACGGATGACGGAACAAATATGAACGAATGAATGACGCCCGGTTACTAGCAACGCAAAATATGTCTATTGGTTAATCATGGGGGTACGTACCATGGAGTGTAGCCCTGTACCGGGTGCGCTGCATGCATTGAGTTCCGCTTGCTTCTTCTCGTCCTCCCAGCGTTTGATTAGCACGAGGTGGATCATGGCCGTGGAGTAGAGGTAGGCGATGGCGTTGATGATCACGTCGTGCATATCTTGCCATACAGCGGATGCAGAGATAGCGAAGAAGACGGACATCATTAAACAGACCATTACGTGCTGCATGCCCAAAACAAGCAGATTTGCACATCATCATGCATGGATTAATTGAGGGAGTACTCATTCAGATCCGGACACATTAGTTAACCGCCATTAACACACAGAAGCACAGACGTGCAATCAAGATGGAAATAGGGTCGATAGGTACCAGGAAGACTTTCTCGCAGTTGTCATGGAGGTACGCCGCTGATGCCTCAGCCGGCAACGGCTGCCGCTTGGTGGTCTTCGTCGTTGAGCTACTGCTCGGCAGCGCATGGTAGGCGGACGTCGGGTAATTGGAGATCATGTTCGTCATGGTGACTAACTTAGGACCGGACCACTCTGCCTAGGTATTTGTTTATGGAGATTATGTTCAACGTTGCCGTAACTGCCTCTGCATCAAACGTATAAGGAGATAATTCTCAATAAAAAAAACCGTATAAGAGACCGAGACGTACACGAATCGCATGCACATCAAATACGTAGGTAGACGGGTGGTACTCCACCTATCTAGTTTGGACAAGGAGGGTCGATTAGCTCGGATTTGAAGTTCCCTTCTTTCTAGACGTATTCGACTATGTTACTGAACGGAACTAATAATTATACCCAAGTGGCCAAGTGAGAAGTTAACGTACACCAACACCGGACTCAGTAAATATAACTCTCTTTGCCTACGTACGCCGCAGCCTACTTCTACATACAGCTACACAACCTCTCTTTTCCTAAATCGATTATATTACCAGAAGCAGAAAAATCTAGCCTAGTTAACCTAATTATTACATATATATATAGAGCAAGCGGTCGGGCGCGCCATGACCAAGATAATCTCCTACGATCCCAAGCCCACATGCCAGCAGCTGCCAAGCACGGCCGTCGCCGGCGGCGACGCTTCAACGATGGAGGGAGCCAAAGAGCAGCCATCCTCGCCTCGCCTCAACGACAACAACAAGTACATGATTGTCAACGCATTTGATGCTTCACTTCTACTTCATCTCAGTCTTAATGCTATGGTGGGTAGATTACCATGCATGAGTTCGCCATCACCACCATCGCCTTCCTCTACTCCACGGTGATGCTCAACCTGCTGTTTCTCCAACGCCGCAACGAGGCCATAAAGAAACGCGAGCTTCAAGAATGCGCGTGGATTACCACGACTAAAACGCCAGAGGTATGCTTTTGCACATCAGTCAACGTTCCACTTATAGCTTTCCTAATTAGCATGGCATGATTTTACACCTTCATTTGTTTTCTAACTCACATATTCCTTTTCTTGTCCATGCAGCTGACATCGATATTGATGATGGTCGCCACAGGGATCACATTAACATCCTTGGGGGTCATGCACTACGGGAGAACTGGACATTGCCGTGCGCCCAAATCGCACGGCAAAGACGATAATCCGCTCGGCAAAGGCAAAGCCTTTGCCGTGCGGCCGTGCACGGCAAAGTTTACTCGGCAAAGATCCGGCCGGCAAAGCCGTCTTTGCCGTGCGTCGCGCAAAAATCGCACGGCAAAGCCTTTGCCGAGCGACCTAGCTTTGCCGTGCGCTGCGCAGTCTTTGCCGTGCCACCTGCTTTGCCGTGTGCCAAAATCCTTTGCCGTGCGTCCCTCTTTGCCGTGCGCTTCCCCTCCAGCACGCACGGCAAAGAGCTGTTCTTTGCCGTGCGCTTCCCCTCAACACCGCACGGCAAAGGACCCTACAGCAACACCAGGTGGCAGCGCAGTGCACAGCTGGGCAGCCTTTGCCGTGCGCATGTGCACGGCAAAGACAGCCTTTGCCGTGCCGCTTTGTCTTTGCCGTGTGCATGTGCACGTCAAAGGTGCTTAAAATATTCCAGCTTTTTGCTGTTTCCGTTTAATCCATGCACATATAATTCACAAAATAGATATATATTTCCAGATACATATATAGCACAATATATAGACATTTGCACATCATCAACAACAAAGTTCAACCACTAATAGTCCAACAAAGTCCATACATAGAATGTTCCATACAATAGTCCAACAACAAAGTCCAACAACAAATTCATACATAGAATGTTCCAAGTCACACAACAAAGTTCATACAAGCAATGTCAACCTTCGCCACTTCCTTGTCCTTCGCCACTTCCTTGTCCTTCGCCACCTCCTTGTCCTCCTACAAGTTCATACATGCATAAGTGGCATGGAATGGCTAAACTTGACATGTAAGAACTAGAATTGACATGGAAGAACTAGAATTAACATGGAATGACTAAAATTGAACATAATCGCTAGAATTGACATGAAATAGCTAAAATTCAACATAATGGCTAAGAATGACATGGAATGACTAAAGTTGACATGTAAGAACTAGAATTGACATGGAAGAACTAGAATTGACATGGAATGACTAAAATTGACATGTAAGAACTAGAATTGACATGGAAGAACTAGAATTGACATGGAATGGCTAAAATTGAACATAGTCGCTAGAATTGACATGAAATGCTAAAATTCAACATAATGGCTAAGAATGACATGGAATGGCTAAAATTAACATGGAATAGCTAAAATTGAACATAATGGCTAAAATTGACATGGTTGAATGGCTAAAGTTCACAAGTGACATGGTATGGAAGAATTAGAAGTGTAGGAGAACTCACCTAGAAACTGCTGCAGGCTCCGGATGATGCCCGTATTGTTGACGGTCAAGCCAGGTGTCGGCGGGCTCGACTTGGCGCTTGCTGGAGGAGCGCCATCACAGCCGGATCGGGCGTGGGGATCTGCAATATCCAAAGTTCGGTTAGACAAGAAACAAGATTGAGACGGAGATATTAAGTTAACCACTTACAAAATGTGGGAACATAGGAGGACACGACGTGCTAGGACCACTACTCCCCGGTGGGGAAGTCAGCACGGCCTGGTTCATGAACATCTGCTGGAACATCTGCTGCTGTTGTTGCATCTGCTGCAACATCTGCTGCTGCATCTGCATGTTCTCCCTAAGCTGCTGCTGCATCTGCATCTGCTCCTCTTGGTGCCTCCGTTCCCTTTCTTCCATCTCCGCCTATGTTGTGTTGCCGCGATGTCAGTAACATTGCAATGGAAAACATGTAATGAAGCGTAGAGGATCGACGAAAAACTTACCCGTAACTTCTCCACAGCTAGGTCCGAAGCCCGTGGGCGGGTCTCTACCCGAGGCTGCTCGCTCGTACGCCCACGACGGATGCGGCGTAGAGATGGAATGGTCTTTGGGTCGACTAACCCGTCGACAATCCATAGGCGGCCACCCTTCTTGCCTTGTCCCGCAAGCACCGCAACCTCAACATCAAAGTCTTCGGTGGTTGGGTCGGCGTCTTCGCCGTGCTTGGCCTTGAACGACGAGCGGTACGCGCCACCACCGGGCCTCCGCTAGCCCGTTGACCCACACGGACCCCGTTTCGGGATGCGGCTCCCTCCTGGTCTTGGACTTTTGGAAAAGGCCAAACAAGTTTGGTGTCACGCTCGTCTTCACTTCCCGCAAAAGAGTACATGCAAGTAAGTGAAGAGGGACACCCTTGCGGGGCTAACAATAACATGAAACGAAAGAATGAAGAAACCATTTGCTCACCTCTTGCTGCAAGGTAAGGGCCAAGTTCTTGCTACCCAGTGAAGGAGATATGCCCTAGAGGCAATAATAAAGTGGTTATTATTTATATCTTTATGTTTATGATAAATGTTTATATATCATGCTATAATTGTATTAACCGAAACATTAGTACATGTGCGATATGTAGACAACAAGAAGTCCCTAGTATGCCTCTTAAACTAGCTTGTTGATTAATGGATGATTAGTTTCATAATCATGAACATTGGATGTTATTAATAACAAGGTTATGTCATTGTATGAATGATGTAATGGACACACCCAATTAAGCGTAGCATAAGATCTCGTCATTAAGTTATTTGCTATAATCTTTCGATACATAGTTACCTAGTCCTTATGACCATGAGATCATGTAAATCACTTATACCGGAAAGGTACTTTGATTACACCAAACGCCACTGCGTAAATGGGTGGTTATAAAGGTGGGATCAAGTATCCGGAAAGTATGAGTTGAGGCATATGGATCAACAGTGGGATTTGTCCATCCCGATGACAGATAGATATACTCCGGGCCCTCTCGGTGGAATGTCGTCTAATGTCTTGCAAGCATATGAATAAGTTCATAAGAGACCACATACCACGGTACGAGTAAAGAGTACTTGTCGGGAGACGAGGTTGAACAAGGTATAGAGTGATACCGAAGATCAAACCTCGGACAAGTAAAATATCGCGTGACAAAGGGAATTGGTATCGTATGTGAATGGTTCATTCGATCACTAAAGTCATCGTTGAATATGTGGGAGCCATTATGGATCTCCAGATCCCGCTATTGGTTATTGGTCGGAGTGAGTACTCGACCATGTCCGCATAGTTCACGAACCGTAGGGTGACACACTTAAAGTTGGATGTTGAAATGGTAGAACTTGAATATGGAATGGAGTTCGAATATTTGTTCGGAGTCCCGGATGAGATCCCGGACATCACGAGGAGTTCGGAATGGTCCGGAGAATAAGATTCATATATAGGATGTCATTTTATGTGAATTAAAATGATGCGGAAGGTTCTATGGAAGGTTCTAGAAGGTTCTAGAAAAGTCCGGAAGAAACCACCAAGGAAGGTGGAGTCCACATTGGACTCCACCTCCATGGCCGGCCAACCCTAGTGGGGGTGGAGTCCCAAGTGGACTCCCCCTTAGGAGGCCGGCCACCCCCCATATGGGAGGTGGAACTCCCACCTCTAGTGGGAGTCCTAGCTTGGGTAGGTTTCCCCACCATATGGAAGGTTTTTGTTTCGGGTCTTATTCGAAGACTTGGAGACCAACTCTTGGGGTTCCACCTATATAATGAGAGGCCAAGGGGAGGGGGCCGGCCACCCAAGAACCACCAAGGTGGCCGCACCCCTTAGTGGCCGGCGCCCCCCTCTCCCAAACCCTAGCGGCCTCTCTCCTCCACCACGTCCCGCACGCTTAGCGAAGCTCCGCCGGACTTCTCCACCACCACCGACACCACGCCGTCGTGCTGTCGGATTCAAGAGGAGCTACTACTTCCGCTGCCCGCTGGAACGGGGAGGTGGACGTCGTCTTCATCAACAACCGAACGTGTGACCGAGTACGGAGGTGCTGCCCGTTCGTGGCGCCGGAAGCGATCGTGATCAAGATCTTCTACGCGCTTTTGCAAGCGGCAAGTGAACGTCTACCGCAGCAACAAGAGCCTCATCTTGTAGGCTTTGGAATCTCTTCAAGGGTGAGACTCGATACCCCCTCGTTGATACCCTCTTCTAGATTGCATCTTGGCTTGGATTGCGTGTTCGCGGTAGGAAATTTTTTGTTTTCTACGCAACGTTATCCTACAGTGGTATCAGAGCCGTGTCTATGCATAGATGGTTGCACGAGTAGAACACAATGGTTTTGTGGGCGTTGATGCTCTTGTTATCTTTAGTTTGAGTACTTTGCATCTTTGTGGCATAGTGGGATGAAGCGGCTCGGACTAACTTTACATGACCGCGTTCATGAGACTTGTTCCTCGTTCGACATGCAACTTGTATTGCATAAGAGGCTTTGCGGGTGTCTGTCTCTCCTACTATAGTGAAGATTCAATTTACTCTTCTATTGAAAACATTAGTATCAACGTTTTGGTTCATGTTCGTAGGTAGATTAGATCTCTCTCGAAAACCCTAAACCACGTAAAATATGCAAACCAAATTAGAGACGTCTAACTTGTTTTTGCAGGGTTTGGTGATGTGATATGGCCATAATGTGATGATGAATATGTATGAGATGATCATTATTGTATTGTGGCAACCGGCAGGAGCCTTATGGTTGTCTTTAAATTTCATGTTGAGTAGTATTTCAAAGTAGTTGTAATAGTTGCTACATGGAGGACAATCATGAAGAAGGCGCCATTGACCTTGACGCTACGCCGACGATGATGGAGATCATGCCCGAAGATGATGGAGATCATGTTCCTGCTTTGGAGATGAAGATCAAAGGCGCAAAGACAAAAGGGCCATATCATATCACATATGAACTGCATGTGATGTTTATCCTTTTATGCATCTTATTTTGCTTAGATCGCGACGGTAGCATTATAAGATGATCCCTCACTAAAATCTCAAGATAATAAAGTGTTCATCCTTAGTAGCACCGTTACCAAGTCTTGTCGTTTCGAAGCATCTCGTGATGATCGGGTGTGATAGAATCAATAAGTACATACAACGGGTGCAAGACAGTTTTGCACATGCGGATACTAAGGTGGCCTTGACGAGCCTAGCATGTACAGACATGGTCTCGGAACACGTGATACCGAAAGGTAGAGCATGAATCATATGGTTGATATGATGAACACTTTGAGTGTTCGCCATTGAAATCACACCTTTTCTCGTGATGATCGGGTTTAGGTGTGGTGGATTTGGTTCATGTGATCACTAAGACAATGCGAGGGATATTGTTTTGAGTGGAAGTTCACCTAGATTTTTAATTATATTGAATTAAAATTTGAACTCAATTTGTCATAAACTTAGTCTAAACTTTTGCAAATATATGTTGTAGAGATGGCGTCCCGAATCAATTTTAATCAGTTCCTAGAGAAAGAGAAACTTAAGAGCAACGGTAGCAACTTCACCGACTGGTTCCGTCATGTGAGGATCTTCCTCTCGGCGGAAATCTGCAATATGTGCTTGATGCACCGCTAGGTGACCCTCCTGCAGAAACTGAAACCGATGAAGTAAAAGCTGTTTACGAGACTCGGAAAATTCGGTACTCTCAAGTTCAGTGTGCCATCCTGTGCAGTCTGGAATCCGATCTTCAAAAATGTTTTGAGCACCACGATCCTCATGAGTTGATGAAAGAGCTGAAAGCTATTTTTGAGACTCATGCGGCCGTGGAATGCTATGAAGCATCAAAACAATTCTTCGACTGCATGATGGAAGAAGGCAGCTCCGTTAGTGAGCACATGCTCGCCATGACCGGGCATGCGAAGAAACTCGGTGACTTGGGAATAGTGATTCCTAACGGATCGGGGATAAATCGTGTCCTTCAATCATCGCCACCAAGTTACAAGAACTTCGTGATGAACTACAATATGCGGAACATGAACAAGGAGTTACCTCGAACTTTTTGGCATGCTAAAAGCTGCTGAGATTGAGATCAAGAAAGAGCACCAAGTGTTGATGGTCAACAAGACCACCAGTTTCAAGAAACAGGGCAAGTCTAAGGGAAAATTCAAGAAGGGTGGCAAGAAAGCTGTCACGCCTCCTGTGAAACCTAAGAACGGCCCTAAGCCTGATGCTGAGTGCTATTACTGCAAGGAGAAGGGACACTGGAAGCGTAATTGCTCCAAGTATCTGGCTGATCTGAAGAGCGGCTTTGTCAAGAAGAAGAAAGAAGGTATATCTGATATACATGTTATAGATGTTCATTTCACTGGTTCTCGTTCTAGTACCCGGGTATTTGATACCGGTTCGGTTGCTCACATTTGTAACTCGAAACAGGAACTAAAGAATAAACGACAACTCGCTGAAAGATGAAGTGACGATGCGCGTTGGAAACGGATCCAAGGTCAATGTGATCGCGAGTCGGCACACTTCCTCTACATCTACCTTCGGGATTAGTTTTAAGCCTAAATAATTGTTATTATGTACCTGCGTTGAGCATGAACATTATATCTGGATCTTGTTTAATGCAAGACGGTTATTCATTCAAGTCTGAGAATAATGGTTGTTCTATTTTTATGAATAATATCTTTTATGGTCGAGCACCACAAAAGAATGGCTTATTTCTGTTAGATCTCGATGGTAGTGATACGCATATACATAACGTTAATCCTAAGCGAATTAAATTGAATGATAATTCTACTTATATGTGGCACTGTCGTCATGGTCATATTGGAGTGAAACGCATGAAGAAACTCCATACTGATGGATTACTTGAATCACTTGATTTTGAGTCACTTGATAGATGCGAAGCATGTCTAATGGGAAAAATGACTAAGACTCCATTTTCTGGTATGATGGAGCGAGCTACTGACTTATTGGAAATCATACATACCGATGTATGCGGACCAATGAGCGTAGCATCGCGCGGTGGTTATCGTTATGTTCTAACCTTCACAGATGATCTGAGTAGATATGGGTATATCTATTTCATGAAACATAAATCCGAAACTTTCGAGAAGTTTAAGGAATTTCAAAGTGAAGTATAAAATCAACGTAACAAGAAGATTAAATTTCTACGATCTGATCGTGGAGGTGAATATCTGAGTTATGAGTTTGGCATGCATTTAAAGAAATGCGGAATACTTTCACAATTGACACCGCCGGGAACACCTCAACGTAATGGTGTGTCCGAACATCGTAATCGAACTCTCTTAGATATGGTTCGTTCTATGATGTCTCTTACTGATTTGCCGTTATCATTTTGGAGTTATGCATTAGAGACAGCCGCATTCACTTTAAATAGAGCACCATCAAAATCCGTAGAAACGACACCGTATGAACTATGGTTTAATAAGAAACCTAAGCTGTCGTTCCTGGAAGTTTGGGGTTGCGAAGCCTATGTAAAGAAGTTACAACCGGACAAGCTAGAACCCAAAGCGGAGAAATGCGTCTTCATAGAATACCCTAAGGAAACTTTCTATCACAGATCCGAAGGCAAAATCTTTGTTGCTAAGAACGGAACCTTTCTTGAGAAAGAATTTCTCACTAAAGAAGTGACTGGAAGAAAAGTAGAACTCGATGAGATTGATGAATCTATACTCGTTGATCGAGTAGCGCAAGCATCGGAAATTGTACCTGTACCGCCTACACCAGACAACAGAGGAAGCTAATGATAATGATCATGAAACTTCGAACGAGGAAACTACCGAACCTCGCAGATCGACAAGGGAACGTGCCACTCCTGATTGGTATGATCCTTGTCTAAATGTCATGATTGTGGATAACAATGATGAGGACCCTGCGACGTATGAAGAAGCGATGATGAGCCCGTATTCCAACAAATGGCAAGTAGCCATGAAATCCGAAATGGGATCCATGTATGATAACAAAGTATGGACTTTGGTAGACTTACCTGATAGCCGAAAGGCTGTCGAGAATAAATGGATCTTCAAGAGAAAAACATATGCTGATGGTAATATTACTGTCTATAAAGCTCGACTTGTCGCAAAGGGTTTCCGACAAATTCAAGGAGTTGACTATGATGAGACTTTCTCACCCGTAGCGAAGCTAAAATCTGTGAGGATTTTGTTAGCAATAGCTGCATTTTTCGATTATGAGATTTGGCAGATGGATGTCAAAACGGCGTTCCTTAATGGAGACATTGAGGAAGAGTTGTATATGGTACAACCCAAAGGTTTTGTCGATCCTAAAAATGTCGACAAAGTATGCAAACTTCAGCGTTCAATCTATGGACCGAAGCAAGCATCGAGAAGTTGGAACCGACGCTTTGATAAGGTGATCAAAGACTTCGGGTTTATACGATGGTCATGGAGAGGCCTCGTATTTACAAGAAAGTGAGTGGGAGCTCCGTAGCATTCCCGATATTATATGTAGATGACATATTATTGATCGGGAATGATATAAAACTATTAAGCAAGTGTTAAAGGTTATTTGAATAATAGTTTTTCAATGAAAGACCTTGGTGAAGCATCGTATATATTAGGCATCAAGATTTATAGAGATAGATCAAGACGCCTAATAGGGCTATCACAGAGTACATATCTCGGACAAGATTCTAAAGAAGTTTAGAATGGACGAAAGTAAGAAAGGGTTCTTACCTATGTTACAAGGCAAAGTCTTGAGTAAGACTCAAGGACCGGCTACGGCAGAAGAAAGAGAAAGGATGAGTAAAATCCCCTATGCCTCGGCAGTAGGATCTATCATGTATGCCATGTTATGTACTAGACCGGATATAGCACATAATGTTAGTTTGACTAGCAGATATCAAAGTGATCCAGGAATGGAACACTGGACAGCGGTCAAGAATATCCCGAAGTACTTGAAAAGAACTAAGGATATGTTTCTTTGTTATGGAGGTGACCAAGAGCTCGTTGTAAGTGGTTACACCGATGCAAGTTGGAACACCGATCCCGATGACTCTAAGTCACAATCCGGGTACGTGTTTATATTGAATGGTGCTGCAGATAGTCGGGCAAGCTCGAAGCAGTGCACGGTGGCGAAGTCTTCAACGGAATCAGAGTACATAGCGGCTTCAGAGGCTTCATCAGAAGCGGTATGGATGAAGAGGTTCATTGTAGAGCTCGGTGTGGTTCCTAGTGCATTGGACCCATTAATCATTTATCGTGATAACATGGGTGCCATCGCCAATGCACAAGAGCCAAGGTCACACAAGAGGTCGAAGCATATCAAGTCTGCGTTACCACTCGATTCGTGAGTACATCGAAGATGGAGAAGTAAAGATTTGCAAAGTACACACCGATCCGAATGTAGCAGATCCGTTGACTAAAGCTCTCCCTAGGGCAAAGCATGACCAACACCGTGAATGCCATGGGTGTTAGGTATATTACAATGTAATCTAGATTATTGACTCTAGTGCAAGTGGGTGATTGAAGGAGATATGCCCTAGAGGCAATAATAAAGTGGTTATTATTTATATCTTTATGTTTATGATAAATGTTTATATATCATGCTATAATTGTATTAACCGAAACATTAGTACATGTGTGATATGTAGACAACAAGAAGTCCCTAGTATGCCTCTTAAACTAGCTTGTTGATTAATGGATGATTAGTTTCATAATCATGAACATTGGATGTTATTAATAACAAGGTTATGTCATTGTATGAATGATGTAATGGACACACCCAATTAAGCGTAGCATAAGATCTCGTCATTAAGTTATTTGCTATAAGCTTTCGATACATAGTTACCTAGTCCTTATGACCATGAGATCATGTAAATCACTTATACCGGAAAGGTACTTTGATTACACCAAACGCCACTTCGTAAATGGGTGGTTATAAAGGTGGGATTAAGTATCCGGAAAGTATGAGTTGAGGCATATGGATCAACAGTGGGATTTGTCCATCCCGATGATGGATAGATATACTCGGGCCCTCTCGGTGGAATGTCGTCTAATGTCTTGCAAGCATATGAATAAGTTCATAAGAGACCACATACCACGGTACGAGTAAAGAGTACTTGTCAGGAGACGAGGTTGAACAAGGTATAGAGTGATACCGAAGATCAAACCTCGGACAAGTAAAATATTGCGTGACAAAGGGAATTGGTATCGTATGTGAATGGTTCATTCGATCACTAAAGTCATCGTTGAATATGTGGGAGCCATTATGGATCTCCAGATCCCGCTATTGGTTATTGGTCGGAGTGAGTACTCGACCATGTCCGCATAGTTCACGAACCGTAGGGTGACACACTTAAAGTTGGATGTTGAAATGGTAGAACTTGAATATGGAATGGAGTTCGAATATTTGTTCGGAGTCCCGGATGAGATCCCGGACATCACGAGGAGTTCCGGAATGGTCCGGAGAATAATATTCATATATAGGATGTCATTTTATGTGAATTAAAATGATGCGGAAGGTTCTATGGAAGGTTCTAGAAGGTTCTAGAAAAGTCCGGAAGAAACCACCAAGGAAGGTGGAGTCCACATGGGACTCCACCTCCATGGCCGGCCAACCCTAGTGGGGGTGGAGTCCCAAGTGGACTCCCCCTTAGGGGGCCGGCCACCCCCCCATATGGGAGGTGGAACTCCCACCTCTAGTGGGAGTCCTAGCTTGGGTAGGTTTCCCCACCATATGGAAGGTTTTTGTTTCGGGTCTTATTCGAAAACTTGGAGACCAACTCTTGGGGTTCCACCTATATAATGAGAGGCCAAGGGAGGGGGCCGGCCACCCAAGAACCACCAAGGTGGCCGCACCCCTTAGTGGCCGGCGCCCCCTCTCCCAAACCCTAGCGGCCTCTCTCCCGCACCACGTCCCGCACGCTTAGCGAAGCTCCGCCGGACTTCTCCACCACCACCGACACCACGCCGTCGTGCTGTCGGATTCAAGAGGAGCTACTACTTCCGCTGCCCGCCGGAACGGGGAGGTGGACGTCGTCTTCATCAACAACCGAACGTGTGACCGAGTACGGAGGTGCTGCCCGTTCGTGGCGCCGGAAGCGATCGTGATCAAGATCTTCTACGCGCTTTTGCAAGCGGCAAGTGAACGTCTACCGCAGCAACAAGAGCCTCATCTTGTAGGCTTTGGAATCTCTTCAAGGGTGAGACTCGATACCCCCTCGTTGATACCCTCTTCTAGATTGCATCTTGGCTTGGATTGCGTGTTCGCGGTAGGAATTTTTTTGTTTTCTATGCAACGTTATCCTACACCCAGGACATATGATCCACCTCCCATCTCTAAACGCTTCAGCTTGCCCTCCTCGTGCTTCCGGGCGTACTCGGGGGATGTCCACCATATGACCATCGCAAGAAAGCACGCCTTGTCTTCCCCGACGTACTGAGGAGGGTTCTACATACACAAGATAGACCCATTATTAGAACATAAACTACATGAAAATGCGGAAATAAATAACACATCGATGCTAATACCTGCAGGTACTGCCACGGTGCCATGAGCGTATCCCGACAATCAGCCTTACTCATCCAAACTTTGCGCTCGGTGTGCCAGTCGCGGACGCACTGGACGCGTGCCTCGTAGTGCATGCCAGTCACCCTCACCCTGCACAACTCGTGTAGGATAACGTCGCACGCAATTTCCTCGCCCTCAGCCCTCGTGAAGTATTTCTGCAACCATGCACATAGGTAAAACAAGAGGAATTAGAGCAACTATTGGTAGTCAAGAAGTGTTTGAATACTAAGAAGCCAAAAGTCACGTACCCAGAAGTGGCGGACAACCCGCTCTTGCATGTTGGTGCACTTGCTGCTAGGATCTTCCGCGTAGCTGTAGTGCTTCCAAGTCCAAGCCACATCGTGGCCATCACTAGGGAGATTGACAATCCCAGGGAAATGCTTCCTAATTAGGCCTCCAAGGATGTTCGAGTACTCACGTGTCGGCTTCCTCCTCGGGTCACCATACTTGAACATGCTGCACAACAAAATGCCAAAATCAGTATGCATGTGATAAAAATTTGTATAATGATAAAAATTTCAATAATGGAATGCCAAAATCAGCATGTACCTCTTTCCAGCGGGCACGAGAACAACATCGCGGAAGGCCCAAGTTTTTAGCTTGGGGAGTTTCGTAATCCCGTGCTTATACGGCTTCTTGTCCCGTGGTTCCAGCCTAGGATCGGCTGCAACGTACACCTCCTCCTCGGGCGGATACCAAGCTAGGTCTGGGTTTAGCTCCTGCGGCAAACCCCCAACCCCTCATCCTCCTCGAGGTCCTCCCCACCGTCCTGCCCACCGTCCTCCTCGTCCTGCCCACCGTGCTCCTCACCGTCCTCCTCGTCCTCCCCACCCCAGTGCTCCTCGTCATCATCCTCGGCTGGGGGAGGACTAGGAGAAGGGGTACAATGTCGCCGTGGCTGGGCATTCTTCCTCCGTGGTGGAGGGCTAGGAGGAGCGCTAGGAGGACGTGTCTGCGACGAACCACTCGAAAGTCCCACAAGCTCAGCCACGGCCTTGATCTTCTTTTTGAAACCTCCCTTTCTTTTTCTTGGCGGCATGTTTCAATCACTTGCAAACACAATGAAAAGAGTGGTTTACTAGTATGCAATGTAAACAGATGAATATTAGTGAAATCAACAATAATGCAAATATATAAGTAGATGAATATTAGTAGATAGATCATAGTTTATTACAAATAGCACATAGTTCAGTACATAGATCATAGTTTATTACAAATAGCACATAGTTCAGTACATAGATCATAGTTTATTACAAATAGCACATAGTTCAGTACATAGGATAGCCTCACAATTACAACTACATAGATCAGTAGCCTATGTCGACATCCGTAATCGGACCACATGTTTCATCATCATCAGGCTCAGCGAACCAATAATCATCGATGAAACCTGGAGGTGGTTCCAGATACACGTTCATGTTCTTACCTGGGTATTTTGGTCCTGGGATTATCATCGACACAAACATGTACTCTGATCTCGTGCAGACGCCAGGGGGTAGGTTTAGGGGAATAACAAACACTGGCCAACAACTGTATACCGCAGCCGACATACCATATGGATTGAACCCATCGGTTGATATCGCAATTGCTACGCTCCTCGGGTCACCGGCTTTCAGGGGATATTTCTTGACAAAGTTCTTCCATGCAGTACCATCCGACGGATGTATCATCTTGCCACCGTGCTGGTCTGATCCCTTCTACAGCCCACCTCATCTCGCTGGGCGGTATCCTCGGTCATGAAGAGCCGCTGGATCCTCGGTAGGACCGGAAGATAGCGGAGGATATTCTTGGCAACCGTGGTCCGCCTCTTCCGACCATCACCATTGGTGTCAACCTCAAAGTACCTAGAGATTTTGCAATGGATGCAATAGTTTGTGTTAGCATGCTCCTCTCCGAATAGCATGCATCCCTTTGGACAAGCGTGTATCTCGCTGAGATGACATCTTGAGGTCACCGAGCAATTTTTTCGAATAGTAGAAGTTTTGCGGCAAGAGGTGCCCTTTCGGCGGAATGCTGCCAACGAGGACCAGAAGTTCATCGAACCCATCTCCGCACAGGTTCCCGTGGCACTTAAAGGCCAAAAGGCGAGCGATGGCATCTAGTTGGGTAACATCTGTATTTATGTGTAGGGGTTTCTGCGAAGCAAACAAAGCCTCGTAATACTTCTTTGTGTTTTCCTCCGGCTCCTCACTTGTCTCCGCATCCCTAGATGTCTCCGCCTCTACATGAGGGCTTTCAGGCACATTACCATTAGCCAAGTTCTCTAGGCACCTATCAAACCCAAGTATCATATTCTCTCGTAGGCTGAATCTGCCGCACCTCCTTCCTAGCACGTTTCTTCGCCTTTTCTCCATGAAAAGTCCAAATCTTGTAGGACGGTTTGAACCCGGACTTGATCGGGTGAAGACTCATAGTTTCCTTGTCCTGTGTTTTTTGGTTGTTGCACTTACTACAAGGGCAAAAAACTGTCCTGGGTCTGCTACGGATGTCAAACGCCCTGTCCACGAACTGCTTGGTCTTTTCTCCCCATTCCTCAGTATATTTCCACGGACCAATTCTGCCATCGTACATCCAGTCACGATTATCCATCCTCTAACCAGCACCAAAACAGACAAACTTAGAATTTATATCAAACATGATCCGCATTTTAATTTTTCCTTTTTTACGCATGCATCAACTCCGAATCTCTACTAGGTGGGCTCCTAGCAGCCGCCGGATCCGTAGATTGAGTACGTTCTCCCTGCTCTACCCTGATCCGAGACAGAATTTCGGCAGCACCTCCCCGCTGCTCTCCCGATACACGTCTTGCCAAAAAGCCGAGAGGGGTGTGCATCCGGAGAACAACGGGGAGGCGCTGCCGAAATCCCGACTCGGATCGGGATAGAGCAGGGAGAACGTACCCAACTACGCATCCGTCGACTGTCCCGATAAATGCCGTAAGAGTTACGCTTCATAATATGCGAGACCACTAATGCATATTTATCCGCGTAACCCTTACGGTCGGGAAAAGACGCCTAGGTAACGCGACATACTTGGTGATCTAGACCCAAAAAAAAACCTAGGTACATAGGGGCGAGATTTTTACCCTTTACGCGTGAGCGAATCGGCGAAGAAGATCTGGGACGCCCCCTCAAAGAACCCGCGACGCCGCCCCCCCGTGTCCACCTCGAAGAAGATCCAGGACGCCCCCTCAGAGACCCTCGCGACGCTGCCCCCGTGTCCACCTCGAAGCATCGCCTGCATAGTGAGAAAATGAATTACTAATGGAAGCGAACACAAATTTTTTTGACAACTATTACTTATAATTTGCTTGCATCACATTATAATCGGACGAGGGCTGGGGCGCACACATATTTCACAACTTTTACCGCAACACATTATCTTTTTTTTCTATATTGGCCTATTTCTAACCTACACTACCGCAACACATTAAAATTCTACACTAAATCCTAAACTAAACTACACTAAGTCCCTACACTAACTACACAAGATGCAGGGATGTATTGGAGGAGGCTGGGGCGCACTTACTTGGTGCCGGTGAGCCGCACGAGGGGAGCTGCCGCGCGGGGCGACAAGGCGGGAGGAGGACGCCTGCCGGCGCATCACCGAGCCGGGAGGAGGGGGCCCGGCGCGCAGGGAGGCGAGGCGGCGGCGGCACGACGCGGGAGGGCAGGAGGAGGCCGGGAGCACGTCAGGGCGGGGGCCTTCACGAGGAGGTGGGCTGGCGCGGCGGTGGCGGGGCAGAGGCAGCGAGGCGGTGGCGCGGCGCGATGGGGGCAGGGCGAGGCGGCGGCGGCACGACGGGAGGGCAGGAGGAGGCCGGGAGCGCGTCGGGGCGGGGGCAGGCTAGGGCGAGCGGCGGCGGCGCGGCGGGACGGGGGGCAGAGCGAGGCGGCGGCGCGGCGGGATGGGGGCAGGCGGCGGCGCGGCGGGACGGGGGCAGGCGGCGGCGCGGCGGGACGGGGGCAGGCGGCGGCGCTAGGTCGAGCTGAGATGTGTGTGCGTGCGCGTGTGGTCGAGCTGGTGGCCAGGTCGGGCCGACGCGAACGGATAACCCCTCGGCTCTTTGCCGAGCGGGCGTCTTTGCCGTGCGCCCTGCGAGCTTTGCCGTGCGACACTGGCCCTTTGCCGTGCGCCCGTGGCTACCCGCACGGCAAAGACAGCCTTTTCCGTCCACCTTATCTTTGTCGTGCGTCTGTGCACGGCAAAGACCAACTTTGTCGTGCGCCATAGTCTTTGCCGTGTGCACACGCACGGCAAAGATGCTGAAAATTATCGCAAATACATATATACATCCAAATTCATATATAGCACAATATATAGAGCATTTGCACATCATCAACAACAAAGTTCATACAATAATAGTCCATACAATAGTCCAACAAAGTTCATACATAGAATGGAACCTCGCGCGGTGAAATCTAGGCTGAAGTGTCCCGCTGCGGGTATACCGGTGGCTATAATGTGCCAAAGTGTGCCAAACCTAGGTTTCCATGTGTATATGGACTAATCAAAACTAAACCTATCAAAAATTATGTTGGTGGAACCTCGCGCGGAGAAATCTAGGGGGGTAGACCCCCCGAGGCACGCAGACCGCCATTTTCGGGAGAGAACGACCGCCGGAGCACCGGAATGCCACCAACACTTGCATGTGGACCTAGGATATGTGTGAAAGTGTGGTGGAAGGTGTGATTTACCAAATGGTGCAAGGCATTGCTCCCATGTGTGACATTCCTCTCTTTCAGGAGATAGCACTTGGAAGATTCCTCGACTTGTAGGCTGAAGTGTCCCGCTGCGGGTATACCGGTGGCTACAATGTGCCAAAGTGTGCCAAACCTAGCTTTCCATGTGTATATAGCCTAAACAAAACTAAACCTACCAAAAAGTATGTTGGTGGAACCTCGCGCGGAGAAATCTAGGGGGGTAGACCCCCCGAGGCACGCAGACCGCCGTTTTCGGGGGATGACCCCCGGAGCACCGGAATGCCACCAAAACTTGCAAGTGGACCTAGGATATGTTTGAAAGTGTGTTGGAAGGTGTGATTCACCAAATGGTGCAAGGCATAGCTCCCATGTGTGAGATTCCTCTCTTTCGGGCGATAACACTTGGAAGATTCCTCGACTTGTAGGCTGAAGTGTCCCGCTGCGGGTATACCGGAGGCTATAGTGTGCCAAATGGTGTCAAACCTAGCTTTCCATGTGTATATGGACTAATCAAAACTAAACCTATCAAAAAGTATGTAGGTGGAACCTCGCGCGGAGAAATCTAGGGGGGTAGACCCCCCGAGGCACGCAGACCGCCGTTATCGGGGGGGAACGATCGCCGGGGCACCGGAATACCACCAACACTTGCAAGTGGACCTAGGATATGTGTCAAAGTGTGTTGGAAGGTGTGAATCACCAAATGGTGCAAGGCATAGCTCCCATGTGTGAGATTCCTCTCTTTCGGGCGATAACACTTGGAAGATTCCTCGACTTGTAGGCTGTGAAGTGTCCCGCTGCGGGTATACCGGAGGCTATAGTGTGCCAAATGGTGTCAAACCTAGCTTTCCATGTGTATATGGACTAATCAAAACTAAACCTATAAAAAGTATGTAGGTGGAACCTCGCGCGGAGAAATCTAGGGGGGTAGACCCCCCGAGGCACGCAGACCGCCGTTATCGGGGGGGAACGATTGCCGGGGCACCGGAATACCACCAACACTTGCAAGTGGACCTAGGATATGTGTCGAAGTGTGTTGGAAGGTGTGATTCACCAAATGGTGCAAGGCATAGCTCCCATGTGTGACATTCCTCTCTTTCGGGCGATAATACTTGGAAGATTCCTCGACTTGTAGGTCGAAGTGTCCCGTCGCGGGTATACCGGTGGCTACAATGTGCCAAAGTGTGCCAAACCTAGCTTTCCATGTGTATATGTACTAAACAAAACTAAACCTACCAAAAAGTATGTTGGTGGAACCCGCGCGGAGAAATCTAGGGGTAGACCCCTCGGGGCACGTAGACCGCCGTTTTCGGGGGGGAACGATCGCCGGGGCACCGGAATGCCACCAAAACTTGCAAGTGGACCTAGGATATGTTTGAAAGTGTGTTGGAAGGTGTGATTCACCAAATGGTGCAAGGCATAGCTCCCATGTGTGAGATTCCTCTCTTTCAGGCGATAACACTTGGAAGATTCCTCGACTTGTAGGTCGAAGTGTCCTCGTCGGGTATACTCGGAGGCTATAGTGTGCCAAATGGTGTCAAACCTAGCTTTCCATGTGTATATGGACTAATCAAAACTAAACCTATAAAAAGTATGTAGGTGGAACCTCGCGGAGAAATCTAGGGGGTAGACCCCCGAGGCACGCAGCACCGCCGTTATCGGGGGGGAACGATTGCCGGGGCACCGGAATACCACCAACACTTGCAAGTGGACCTAGGATATGTGTCGAAGTGTGTTGGAAGGTGTGATTCACCAAATGGTGCAAGGCATAGCTCCCATGTGTGACATTCCTCTCTTTCGGGCGATAATACTTGGAAGATTCCTCGACTTGTAGGTCGAAGTGTCCGCTGCGGGTATACCGGTGGCTACAATGTGCCAAAGTGTGCCAAACCTAGCTTTCCATGTGTATATGTATTAAACAAAACTAAACCTACCAAAAAGTATGTTGGTGAAACCCCGCGCGGAGAAATCTAGGGGGGTAGACCCCCCGAGGCACGCAGACCGCCGTTTTCGGGGGGGAACGATCGCCGGGGCACCGGAATACCACCAAAACTTGCAAGTGGACCTAGGATATGTTTGAAAGTGTGTTGGAAGGTGTGATTCACCAAATGTTGCAAGGCATAGCTCCCATGTGTGAGATTCCTCTCTTTCGGGCGATAACACTTGGAAGATTCCTCGACTTGTAGGCTGAAGTGTCCCGCTGCGGGTATACCGGAGGCTATAGTGTGCCAAATGGTGTCAAACCTAGCTTTCCATGTGTATATGGCCTAAACAAAACTAAACCTATCAAAAAGTATGTAGGTGGAACCTCGCGCGGAGAAATCTAGGGGGGTAGACCCCCCGAGGCACGCAGACCGCCGTTATCGGGAGAGAACGACCGCCGGAGCACCGGAATACCACCAACACTTGCAAGTGGACCTAGGATATGTGTCAAAGTGTGTTGGAAGGTGTGATTCACCAAATGGTGCAAGGCATAGCTCCCATGTGTGACATTCCTCTCTTTCGGGCGATAACACTTGGAAGATTCCTCGACTTGTAGGTCGAAGTGTCCCGCTGCGGGTATACCGGTGGCTACAATGTGCCAAAGTGTGCCAAACCAAGCTTTCCATGTGTATATGGCCTAAACAAAACTAAACCTATCAAAAAGTATGTTGGTGGAACCTCGCGCGGAGAAATCTAGGGGGGTAGACCCCCGAGGCACGCAGACCGCCGTTATCGGGGGGGAACGACCGCCGGACCACCGGAATACCACCAAAACTTGCATGTGGACCTAGGATATGTGTGAAAGTGTGTTGGAAGGTGTGATTCACCAAATGGTGCAAGGCATAGCTCCCATGTGTGAGATTCCTCTCTTTCGGGCGATAACACTTGGAAGATTCCTCGACTTGTAGGCTGAAGTGTCCCGCTGCGGGTATACCGGTGGCTACAATGTGCCAAAGTGTGTCAAACCTAGCTTTCCATGTGTATATGGCCTAAACAAAACTAAACCTATCAAAAAGTATGTTGGTGGAACCTCGCGCGGAGAAATGTAGGGGGGTAGACCCCCCGAGGCACGCAGACCGCCGTTATCGGGAGAGAACGACCGCCGGAGCACCGGAATACCACCAACACTTGCATGTGGACCTAGGATATGTGTGAAAGTGTGGTGGAAGGTGTGATTCACCAAATGGTGCAAGGCATTGCTCCCATGTGTGACATTCCTCTCTTTCAGGCGATAGCACTTGGAAGATTCCTCGACTTGTAGGTCGAAGTGTCCCGCTCGCGGGTATACCGGTGGCTACAATGTGCCAAAGTGTGCCAAACCTAGCTTTCCATGTGTATATAGCCTAAACAAAACTAAACCTACCAAAAAGTATGTTGGTGGAACCTCGCGCGGAGAAATCTAGGGGGGTAGACCCCCCGAGGCACGCAGACCGCCGTTTTCGGGGGGGAATGACCCCCGGAGCACCGGAATGCCACCAAAACTTGCAAGTGGACCTAGGATATGTTTGAAAGTGTGTTGGAAGGTGTGATTCACCAAATGGTGCAAGGCATAGCTCCCATGTGTGAGATTCCTCTCTTTCGGGCGATAACACTTGGAAGATTCCTCGACTTGTAGGTCTGAAGTGTCCCGTCACGGGTATACCGGAGGCTATAGTGTGCCAAAGTGTGCCAAACCTAGCTTTCCATGTGTATATGGCCTAAACAAAACTAAACCTATCAAAAAGTATGTTGGTGGAACCTCCCGCGGAGAAACCTAGGGGGGTAGACCCCCCGAGGCACGCAGACCGCCGTTATCGGGAGAGAACGACCGCCGGAGCACCGGAATACCACCAACACTTGCATGTGGACCTAGGATATGTGTGAAAGTGTAGTGGAAGGTGTGATTCACCAAATGGTGCAAGGCATTGCTCCCATGTGTGACATTCCTCTCTTTCAGGCGATAACACTTCGAAGATTCCTCGACTTGTAGGCTGAAGTGTCCCGCTGCGGGTATACCGGTGGCTACAATGTGCCAAAGTGTGCCAAACCTAGCTTTCCATGTGTATATGGACTAATAAAAACTAAACCTATCAAAACGTATGTTGGTGGACCCTCGCGCGGTGAAATCTAGGGGGGTAGACCCCCCGAGGCACGCAGACCGCCGTTTTCGGGAGAGAACGACGGCCGGAGCACCGGAATGCCACCAAAACTTGCATGTGGACCTAGGATATGTGTGAAAGTGTGGTGGAAGGTGTGATTCAACAAATGGTGCAAGGCATTGCTCCCATGTGTGACATTCCTCTCTTTCAGGCGATAACACTTGGAAGATTCCTCGACTTGTAGGCTGAAGTGTCCCGCTGCGGGTATACCGGTGGCTACAATGTGCCAAATGGTGTCAAACCTAGCTTTCCATGTGTATATGGCCTAATCAAAACTAAACCTACCAAAAAGTATGTTGGTGGAACCTCGCGCGGAGAAATCTAGGGGGGTAGACCCCTCGAGGCACGCAGACCGCCGTTTTCGGGGGGGAATGACCCCCGGAGCACCGGAATGCCACCAAAACTTGCAAGCGGACCTAGGATATGTGTAAAAGTGTGTTGGAATGTGTGATTCACCAAATGGTGCAAGGCTGTGTGGCCGGCCTCTTTTTCAGGCGATAGCACTTGGAAGATCCCCGAACGCGGTTTGTTTACTCCGAAACCCCGATATGTTGGAGGGGAGTAAGGACTTAGAGTACTTGTCGTATAGCAAAAATATGGTATAAACATTGCATTAATCAAGATGTGGTACTTGTCATATTTCAAGAATAAAATGTAAGCATTAAAATAAGTACAATATAGAAAGAAAAAGGAGAAAATACCACAAGGCACACGGCAAAGGAAAATGTGCACGGCAAAGCAGCCTTTGCCGTGCGACAGCCTTTGCCGTGCGGGTGGGGCTGGCGCACGGCAAAGGACCTCTCACGGCAATGCCTTGTTCTCTTTGCCGTGCGTCTTTTCATTGCCGTGCGCTTTCCTGAGGCTTTGCCGTGCGCTTTATCTTTGCCGTGTGCCGTAGGTCCTCTTTGCCGTGCGATGCTCGTTGCCGTGCGTTTTTTGTTTATGTTGCACGGCAAAGTATTCTTTGCCGTGTGCGAGCACACGGCAAAAGGTGGATGCACGGCAACGAGCTTTTTTCCCGTAGCGATGGTTTTCTTCTTCCGGCCTAAGTGGCGTGACTTGGCTCTCATCACGCCAATAAGACCATGATATACCAGTGGGTATATTTTCGCTGCGAGAGTCTAATAAGGTCATAGGCGGACCCAACCGTCCCTAAGCCCGGGCACGCGCCCAACCTTCCAGCCGGCGGCGCAGCCTATTTTAATAAAAATTTGATGAATATTTTGATAAAAATTTGGCCGGGCTTATAGTGCATCAGGCTTGATAAAATCTTGAGTCCGCCACTGAATAAGGTCATCTCTCTAGCGAGTTCACATAGACAACACTATCCCGAATTAGGAAGCCAACAACATATGAATTTGAAGATTAGAGGCAGGGCGTTCTTCAGTAAATGGAGCCATTCTACTTTCCGATGTTGTCAATCTCCATAGGACCGTCCTTGTCCACTGTAGCGCCGACTGAACTTTCAGCTGCTATGAAGCACACCGTGCACTCTCCCATGTGCATCTACGTTGCATCAACTCTCGGAGCACACCTCCATGGACGTGGTAGGCCTAGAGGACCTGATCAGTCTGAGAGGCTTGTTCAGCTACACCCTACACCAGTGGTTTTTGTTCTTCCCAACTTGTTGGCATTGGCACAAACAGCTGGTGTGCAAAGAAGCATGTAGAGCGAAAAAAAAAAGCAACAGCATGCATGGTACGGTACGGTGACCACGCGCTCCGGCCGGTACAGGAAGAGCATGTCGTCGCAGCCGTAGCAGGAGAAGACGACCGACGGGACACGAAGCACCAGCGGGACAGGCCGTCTGGCCCTCAGCATGAAGGCACAACAGCGCTAGCCTCCAGCCCAGCTGCACGTACGCCCACGCTTCCGTTTCGCCGTACGGGGCAGGCTCCACCAGCAGCTGCGTGCGGCCTCCTTATCATATGCACAACTTCCGAACTTCGTAGCCGCGATCAGCTCCGCTAGGATGGCCTCGATTACAAGCGTGTTGCTCATGGACTTGTTCTGCTCGTCGAGGTCGAGCACGGGCTGGGGCTGCGCCGCTGCGGTGAAGGTGCCCCCGCCGCCGTAGATACAGCGGCGCCTTCACCGCCAACTCGACAAAAACTAGAGCTACTATATACACTATTGGCACCGACGTCTCGCCTCCACCACTTCCTGAGGACAAAGCCACCGAGGATGGCTTCGGTTCTACCCGAATTTCGAGAAGAAGGGCTCGAGTACTGTTGCGGGGGGAAGGAGAGGAGGAGGGGGATCCTACTATTAGAGCATCTCCACCGAAGCCCCGATAGCGGCCCCGATAGAGTTTTGGAATCCGCCATCGAAAATAGGCTCGCACCGGCGCGCTCCAAATAGCGCCGGCGGTTTTTCGAGTCCAATAGAAGCACCGACAGCCCCGTGCTGGTCCCTTCGCCAAGGGTGCGAATTGGCCGCGTCAACACCTCGCGGCACGACGGTTTTCGCGGATGGGGACGCATTGTCAGCGAGAGGACGCGACGATTAGCATCGGAAGCGACGCGGGAAGGTTGGTCATCGGAGTTCAATGGTCTCCCGCGTGGAAACCGAGGCAGCGACAAGGGCGGCGACTGGCCACGCGGCGTCCACTCACCTACGCCGCTGTAAATGCGGGTAGTTGGCACCCCTATTAGTACGTATGCCGTCCACCGCCGCGGTGCTATCCTCTCATCTCCACCACTGTAGTCGCGTTGTCCTCTCTCGTCTCCACCGCCGGCGCCGCGCCTTGCCTCGTCTTAAAACGACGTACTCCATGCTTCGCCTCAACGGCCGCGCGCTGCCTGCGGCGCCTCAACCACCACCGCAGCAGGAGCCGGAGCCGCAGCCCGACGCTGACTATAGCTCCGACGACGCAGTTGACGCACGGTTCGCAGTGTGAGACGAGGCCTACGTCGCAAACACATAAGCTAAGGTGGCGGAGGAGGCGGCACAATGGGGCGAGCAGCCACAGGCCCCCACCGACCCGGAGCAGGCGGCGATCCTAGCATCGTTGAACGCGCAGCGCTTCCGGAGGTTGAAGGAGGAGGAACGTGAGTTCGTCAATGACATGAACCTCGAGCACGCCCTCGAGATCTCGCGACAGCGAGCAGCCACGAAGGATGCGGGACGAGGCAAACCGACAGAAGCTCATCGCCACGCTGAGGCGTTCACCCGCGAGCAAGCGAGGCGCACCGAGAGCGAGACTTCTCGGCAAAGGTTGGCAACGCGGGGACAACGCCGCCGGCAAGCTCCTGCGATGTCGGCCGCCATGCTCCACCGCCAGATGCGCGAAGGAAGGGCCGAGAGGTGGGCACGGACTTAGGCGGTAAAGGGGAAGGACGACAACGAGGCAGGCCTGTCGCGCGCCCCAACCGACGGCCAGTAGATTAGGGTTAAGTTTAAAGTTTATTTAGATTTAAATTCAAGTAACTTTTGTATAAATTTCGTATGAATTTCATATTAATTTCAATTTTTAATGTCATTTCAAATTTAATTTTTTATTGGAGCTGCAGTATGGGAGACGCTGGTGTGGGAACAACATCCTCAAATAGAGGATGTTCCGCCGATGCCCCATACGGCAGCGCCAACGCCGTGACGACTATTTATGGACAGTCAGTGGAGATGCTCTTAATGTGAAAAATGCCTTATGAGCTGAGGCCATTGATGGAATAATTTTAGTTGTCTTGTGTTTTGAGCTTTCCATGCCGCACTATGGGCCTGAAAGATTGGTGGAAAAAACTAATGCTTTGATAGTTAATTTTCTTAACTGGATCCACACCTGGCAAATGTACAAGTGCACACGCTAGCCTGCGGTTGCTTGCCGTGTGTGGTGCTAGCTGCGCAAAGCTCTAGACACATCGTCGCTGTCGTATAAGTCCCGTGCACTACCTAGTTGGATAATAATCTTGAAAGAGCTAATTACAATACTAGTCTAACAACTTGTGCACCATATGATAGTTTAGTTCTACATCTTGCAAAGTGTGGTACCGTAGTCCTAGAACTTGTATCATATGTGAAGTTTTGGTCCTCAATCAATCAAAAATAGACATGTGGCGTTGTAGTTTTGCAAAAAAAACCTTAATATTTTTAATTTGCATATGATAGTTTTGGGTGTAATTATTAGTTCCGTTCAGTAACATAGTCGAATACGTTTAGAAAGAAGGGAACTTCAAATCCGAGCTAATCGACCCTCCTTGTCCAAACTAGATAGCTGGAGTACCACCCGTACTACCTACGTATTTGATGTGCATGCGATTCGTGTACGTCTCGGTCTCTTTTACGTACGTCCCTTCTCCAGGCCTTTAAATACGACACCGACCACATCGATAGTCCAAAAAAATAGATTGATCGAGCGCGGCTGTCTACCGATTAATAATTGCCGTGAGTGTTTCGACAGCGCGAGATCGAGCTAGCTTTCTTCCTTGCACATACCTCATCTATATATAGTACTCACCATCTCAATTTTCGATATAGCTAGCGTCGATGAGGTTCATGGTGGCGGCAGCGCTGCTGCTGCTGGTGTCGCTGGCTGCGGCGGCGGCGGCGGCTACGACCACATCGGACAGCAGCGGGACGCCGTACAGGGAGAGGAGCGAGGAGGAGATGCGGCGGATCTTCACGGAGTGGTCGAGGAGTTACCGCAAGACCGACACCTCCGCCGCTGAGGAGGAGCGTCGTTACGCCTTGTTCAAGCGCCGCCTCCGCCGCTTCGACCAACAGAACGACGACTACCCCGCCCTGCCTGGTTGGGCCTGGACGAACAAGAGGAGCGAGGAGGAGATGCGACGGATCTTCACGGACTGGAGCGCGGAGCAGGGAATCAGCGGCGGAGACGAATTCGACGAAGGGTTCATGTACGACAGGTTCTGTCACTACCTCCAACGCATCGATCTCCATTGGCACAACGCCGGCTACCCTGCCTGGTCCTGGGACAGGGAGAGGAGCGAGGAGGAGGCGCAGCGGATCTTCGTGGAGTGGAAGGCTAGGAACGGCAAGAGCTACAGCTCCATTGCCGATGAGGAGCACCGCTACGCAACGTTCAAGGACGCCCTACGCGAGGTCGACCGGCACAACGTCGGCTACACTTTTGGGGTCCATGATAGCATTGTTGGCATCAGCAATCTCGCCGACCTCACCCATGAGGAGATCAAAGTCGTCGAGGAGTTACGTGCTTAGGAAGTAGTTGTAAAATAAACCATCCTCAAATAAAAACAGAGTACTTTGTGTGTATCTTTTATGTGCGTCCACAGTTTCATGCATACCAAACGCGTTCCATTCTGCATGCCGTCTTTCCGTTCGTGTGCATGTCTAAGTTTTAGATATACTCCTTCCATAATGATTGTCTCAAGTTTGATTAAATTTGGATGTATCTACGAAGTATTATGTGTCTACAACTCTAGGTATATTCATATATTTAAACAAAGTTAAAACATATTTCATGAAACGAAGGAAGTATTAGAGATATATAGAACTGGCCATGGATATATAGCCAAGTTAGTTACCATGATGCAATTTGATTGAGATAATTCCAAACCAGTTACGGAAACACCCATGAATATATAGCCAAGTTAGTTGCCATGATGCAATTTGATTGAGGTAATTCCAAATTTTGGGCAGAGCTCGATTTTTTGTTCAATCCAGTATTTAAAATCTCCTCCAATATAGATCACGATTTATGGTGACAAAAGCAATTGCATTATAGAATTAATTATCTTTGATCAATGCATGTACATATATACAAGAACATCAAACCAGCTCTTCTCCTTCTTCCTAAACCTCTCCCTCTCCGAAATCCACCAGTGTTTGAGGTTGTCAGTCGCGCCCGGCACCCTGAAGGTAATCCCTAGCTGCTGGCCCCGCCAGATCTTTTTCTTGCTTCTTTATTTACATACACAAGCGACACAAATTTCTTCACCTAGGAAGATTTTTTTTTTTTTGAAATGTTGCCTCAAATAGTGAGATAATGTCAAAGGATTTAGAAAATTCAGAAGGGGCAAATTATCAAAAGTCAAAATTGGGGACAAAACCAAAATTAAATCGGGTCACACTAGTCTCTCTCTCTCAAAAAAAAAAAAAAAGAAAAAGAGTCGGTAGTCAATCACAGTGGCAGGGGAGGGCAAATTGTCAAACAGATTCCCGCTGCCGCCGGTCGCCGCCCCCTACCTCCCGGCGCCGCCCAAGCTCCGGCCTTTCCCGTCTTGGACTTGACCACGCTCTCCCTCCCTCCACCCTCCCTCCTCCCCGTCTCCGTGCCGCGCGCCGGCGTCAACCCCGCCGCGCGGCCTCGTCCGCTTCGCCGGCGGATCTCCGGATCTGGACGACCCCGGCCGGCGCCCGCGCGCGGCCCCAAGAACTCCCCGTCCCAGCCAGCCGTCCCTCTCCTCTCCCGCTTGACGTCCCCCAAGCCCTTCTCCCCGCCCTCGTCTCCAAGATGTCGTCGTCCTCGTCGACAGTGGTCTACGAGGGGTGGATGGTCCGGCACGGCCGCCGCAAGATCGGGCGCTCCTTCATCCACATGCGCTACTTCGTGCTGGAGACCCGGCTGCTGTCCTACTTCAAGCGCAAGCCGCAGCACAAGGCGCCCAAGCTCCCCATCAAGTCGCTCCACATCGACGGCAACTGCAGGGTCGAGGACAGGGGCCTCAAGATGCACCACGGCCATGTACGCACGCCAATCTCCTCCTCTTCTTCTGTTACTACTTGCACCTCCTTCCTCTCGGCGCGACCTTGACTCCAGTTATTTTCTTCGCTCACCGCAGATGCTCTATGTCTTGAGTGTCTACAACAAGAGGGAGAAGCACCACCGCATCACGGTAAACCATTCCTTGCTCCTCTCATCGGTCGCTTGACCATGATAATCAGCTTGCTTTCTTACCGCGCTGCCGTTTAAGATACCATTGACCTACTGCTGCTGTTGTTGGTCTGGAAATGCCGATAGACTACTGCTGCTTTAGTTGCCACTGCTGTATGATTTATCTGTCCAGAGGAACTTATTTTATCAGCGAGAGAAAAAGAACAACTGCCATGCATTGATGCATATCTGCTGAGTTTTCCACATGTGAATCCTCAATAATCCTACAAGTAGTTGACGTTACCTTTCTGTGACTTATACACCAGATGGCGGCATTCAATATCCAGGAGGCTCTGATTTGGAAGGAGAAAATCGAGGCGGTCATCGATCAGGTTTAGCATTTGCAAATCCCGAACCTCGCATATATGTGCTTCTGCCAATTGCTCAGAGATTCTTTGTTGCTTAAGGCACCCCAAATAAGAACATGCAGGCATACACATTATTGGTGCCCACATCAGTGTTTATGAAATTAATCAGGAGGCTATGACAAAGGCTATTTTGTTTACCTGATTTTTCCTCCGCACCTTCGAATTATCTATTTCGTTGCATGTGCCCAAATGCACCTAATTTGATTCTTCTTACCTAAACTGATGCAGCAACAAGGTGTAGTGCTGCCTGATGGTAATGCAACCTTTAACTCAGTGCATCAAAAGGCTAATGTAGAAAGTGGAAGGAAATCTTCTTCCTCTGACCGTGACAGTCAGTAAGTAGCAGATTACCGTGTTTAAACTTTTGCCTGTTATGCCCTCTATTTGTACTCTGCATGTTGTACACTTTGTCAATATTTTTTTCCTTTATACTAGTTTTTTTTTTCTGCTGTAACTCTATGTGTTCTTAGTTTCTGTTGTTATACTATAACGAGCTTTCTCCTGATAGATAATTCTTATGCACACTTACCCGCCTTTTCTTGTTACCAACTAGTAAATGCAATGGCTGTGTCACCTGTCTTCCTCTCAGTTGACAACTAGTATTCTAGTTAGCACATGATTCACTTCGATCGTTCTCTTCTTTGTTAATGTTTGTTGTTAGTGTTCAAGGAATTTGATTCTGCACTTTCATGGTATATTTGCATGATATCCTGTTGTGAAATACTATTGTGTGATCTAACCTTGTCAACTTTTTACGTGGTCATACGGGCTGTTATATCTCTTATCTCTTCTAGTAGTTATTTCAGTAGTTTATGACATTATTAACCTAAGGATCTGATCAACGCTGAAGAAAGAAGGGAAGCAGGACTTGGAAATGTTTTAAAATGCTTTAGTAATATGTTTCTTTTAGAAAATTCATTATAAACCCTTTGTCGGTCCATTCTAAAAAACATCTGAACACTTCAAGTTTGTGCACACCTCATTTATATCTGGTGATGCTTCTGCTGTGTAGCTTTGTTTACATTTGTTCAATCATAACGTGGTGGAATATTATTTGTTATGAAATGACAGTTTCCTTAATTTCTTTTGTCAGGTATAGTCATGAAGAGGAAGAAGAGGAGGAGGACAATCACCGAGCATTGATGCGGAGAACAACAATTGGGAATGGTCAGTGACATGGTCTGCTTGTTGATTGTCCCCTCCATATATGCTTTTTGTTCCAGTGCTTAAATGATTGTTATATTCTTGCCATTTGTAGGTCCTCCGGAATCATTGCACGATTGGACTCGTGGAAACGATACGGGAATATCTGATCAGGGAAGCCCTGCCCAAGTTTTCTCTAGAGGACACTGGCGCCTTGTCAGATGCCAGAATGGTATGATCATGATCTTTCTTTGTAACTTGGTTGCTTGTTTGGTGGGATGTCAAATTTGAATTTTGCTTCAGGTCTCCGCATTTTTGAGGAGCTCCAGGATGTTGATTACCTTGTAAGTTGTTTATTGTGGGCATGAACTGGTAGTTGGAATATTTTGGCCTCAACCATGTGTGCTTGTGTTCCTTTCATAGGCAAGAAGCTGTAGCAGAGCAATGAAGGCTGTTGGAGTGGTTGAGGCCTCGTGTGAGGCTATATTTCAGCTTGTGATGAGCATGGACACCACCCGCTTTGAGTATATTTTCTGTTGTTTTGACAAATAAACTCATCAATTGTGTATTCCCCTTCTCCTTACAGAAAGATGACTTGCTGTTTTTCTCTTTGTTATTTAAGGTGGGACTGCAGCTTCCAGTATGGTAGTCTAGTGGAGGAGGTCGACGGCCACACCGCAATACTATACCATAGGCTACAATTGGATTGGTTTTCAGGGTATGTTGTACCTCTTGTTATGCACAAGGAGTGTGAACCACTTGAAAGATGAAGTCACAAGAAATTCTTTTTTGATCTACAAATGCTGATGTCATTATCTTTTATCCTTAACAGACACCTACTTTGTCGTGCAGCTGACACTTGTAATTGTATCTAGGCTAACTATGATGATTTTTTGTTTAAGTTAATTGAATGTAGTTTGGGAAACTAGGGCTAATACAACTTCACATTTTCTGATATTGTGTCTTTAAGATTTAGGGTTACTGTTATGTTTCATCATTAAACCATATATCTCAGTTTGATAAATTTCAGCCATTTATTTAATTACTGAAGTCACGTCTTTTATGAACTTCTTAACAGGTTTGTTTGGCCTCGCGATCTTTGTTATGTACGATATTGGCGGCGTAATGATGATGGAAGTTATGGTTTGTATTCTTGTGGTTTTACCCATATCATCATGTGTTGCACTAGACATATGGTAACCCATTTTCGCGAGTCCTATTAATGGCTGCATCTTATAATTTTCATCTGCAGTTGTGTTGTTTCAATCCAGAGAGCACCCAAACTGTGGTCCACAACCAGGATTTGTGAGGGCACACATTGAGAGTAACGAACTGGCTCTGATGAATTCAATAAATCATTTGCTTGTATGTTGATTTACTGTAGGTTCTAGATTTCCTATGTGTAATGTTTTCTTTTTAATTTATGTTAGGTGGTGGATTCAATATTTCTCCACTAAAATCCCGTAATGGGAGAGTCCGAACACAAGTACAACATCTTATGCAGATTGATTTGAAGGGGTGGGGGGTTGGCTACTTACCTTCATTTCAGCAGCATTGCCTCCTTCATATGTTGAACAGTGTTGCTGGTACAGTTCTTTTGTTTTGGAATAAACTTTCGAACAACATTTACAAGATATCCTTATAAATTTTTGTGCCATAATTTGTAAGAAGTAATGCAGTACGGCAGCATAGTTTAGCATTTTGAGTAAATATTCTGAGCGAGTGATTTTGATTAGAACGGTATCTTAGGCTGCTACTGGTGTCCAGACATTTGGGTAATTCCTTTTAAATTTTAATTGACTTATGCATTATCAAGAACACTTGAATTTAGATCCTTTTTAAACGGCACTATGCATGCCTCCTTGCACTAACCGCTTCATATTGTGCACGCACATCTTCATTTTAAGCATATCTTTGCACAAGAAAGGCATTTTATATAGTAGAACAGTTGTAGAAGCATTATTAAATTTCATGCCACAGCCAAATATTGCATGCTATGTTTTAGGGTACAACTTTCGTCATCCTGTGCTAGATTGAAGTTAGATTTCTATGATGTCTTCATGCATGATAATGATGTTTCACACATGACACATTTTAGTTTACTCCATAACACGACCAAATATTCAGTTCCTATTGAACATATCTTTACTCCTATAAAGATGCAGTTGGTGGTGGCGGTTGATTCATCTTTAGGTTAGACATGTCAGATTTGGCACAAATATTAGTGATGGGACACATGTTTGTGCTGTTAGGATTTGACACAAATGTGCTTGTTTCGTTTATTGTGTAGAGCATGAAAGTGGACGTATTGTTGGATGAAATTTTGCAGCTTCACAAGTCATCAGATAATTTACATCCACAATTTATTTCAGATTACCTTTTGAAACTTACAAATCAGATAACTTACCAAGAGCACACATACCCTGGTCCATGCTGCTACCCCATAGTACCCCTTGTATGGATGGCTATATTCAGTTTATACTACCTGCTACTTAAGTGATTGTAAGGTGTCGACTAAATCTCTTCTGTCCTGGTTGAATGAAGTGGCGATGTTTGCGAAAATTATGTTGTCTTACTCGCACCAGCAGTGTCTTCTCGTTTTGAGTTATGCTTTGGGGTCCTCTTACCTTGGCTAGTTCATCGTTCAATTTGAGAATCTACTTGCTATAAATATTTCCAAGTCTATATTTCCACCTTTGGTCTCATCAGGTCATCACTGTAGAATTCCTACAGCTTTCATAGGCTTCTCATTCTGCATCATGTGGTAGACTAACATTCACTGGCTACATCTGACAACTAAGGCCCTTTTTTATCTTGACTTCTTGAGGATTAAGACTTAAGAATAATATTTTTTCTTGCTAGATATTTGTAATAAGAAACTTGTGCATGACATAAAGGCATCTTCCATGTTTTCTACTGTTTGATTAACTTGAAATTGATGTCTTAACCCTGGAATCATCTAGCATATCATTTTCAAGATGTAACTCGGTACTATATGTCTATTTGAAGAGACTTTTGGTACATATTTTACTGTCACTGCTGTTACTTTGGCTACCCCTTTCCTTTGTTTCTACACATTTGTGGATGTCCAACATGAATTATGATATTCTGGGTAGCTGATCTATGCTTCACCACTTACGTTTTGCCTCATTTTTACTGCTGCCAGGGCTCAGGGAATGGTTTTCACAAAGTGATGAAAGTCAAATACTCCCTAGAATTCCTGTAATGGATAATATGGCCCTATCAGTTTCTTCTAAGAAAGGCACAAAAGCGCAAGATAATACTGTGCAAACCAGCCTTCCAGTGGATCAAAGTAGACATTCCACCAAGCTTGAGGAGGAATCTGATGAAGATGATGATGAAGATTTTCAGTTACCTGAATCTGAGCAAGAGGTTGATGACATGCTGATACATTTTCCAGTTCCCCTCTCCTTGCATTTTTAACACCCTTCATTTTTCTATGCAGCCATCAACTCGTGGGCTGGATGAAGATGGTAAACTGCCAGGTATGTTGTAATTCCATCTTCCTTGAGGTTTTACTATACAACAGGGCTGGTTTCCATATAAAATATCTTCAATTGCAGGGTTGGATGAGGAGGGTTCAGATGAGATTGATTTTTCTGTATTTTCTGGAAATTTACGCCGGGATGACCGTGATAACAGTCGTGATTGCTGGAGAATATCTGATGGAAATAACTTCAGAGTGCGGAGCAAGAACTTTATATATGATAAAAGCAAGGTTCTGATCCTCCCCAGCAGTAGACCACACTCATCATCTTGCTACTAGTGTTCTAAAATAATTTTGGCTGTTTCTAGATTATGATTGTAATGAATATTTACTACTTATTTGTAGGTTCCTGCTGGAAAACCTCTTATGGAGCTTGTTGCTGTTGACTGGTTTAAAGACGTGAAACGAATGGATCATGTTTCTAGAAGAAAAGGATGCGCTGTTCAAGTGAGTTCAAATACGAGTCTTGATATTATTGATTAGTCCACGATAAAGAAAATAAATAACCATATGCTTGTGAAACTGAATTTTTGATGTGATTATTACCGGAACAGTATATTGATTAGCACGTGAAGAACTAAACATTGCAGCCTTTCATGGATTTGTATTCTGCATATTGTGTGTCAGGGTTGTAGATGGTAGTCATTTTGTTAGTACCAAGAGTTAATTTTCATCTTTGATAGTCAGTGGAAAACTCTCTTAACGAAGATAACGGCTCTGCCTGCTGTGTAATAACAAAGAAGAAAATAAACTCCCAAGAGCCATTCATTACAATAACAATGTCATGTTTTATTGTGCAAATGTATATTTTGTATCTATATCCTCAATATTTTCTGTTGCAGACTGCTTCATTTTTGTAGATTTCTTATGTTGTCTAACCTTGAAAAATGATAGATGAGGTGAAGTCCGTAACCGGTCACCTTCTAGTTGATCCTTTTCTTCTTTATAACCTTTTGCTTCTGTTTTAGGTTGCCGCTGAGAAGGGTCTTTTTTCATTGGCAATAAATCTACAAGTAAGCATTCCTATAAAATTTCCCACTCCCTTTTCAGTATAGCTGTCCCCATGCTCGCGAGCCTGTTTCAGATTCCTGTATTGAGGGAACCAATGATTATGTTTATTGCATCATTTCCACTTTATATGCCTACTTCAATGCTTTCGGAAGGATTAGGTTGATGTAGTATGTAGTATAATAGAGGTATGTATGGCTATTTCTTATTAGGGCCTCTAATTCGCATGGTTTTGAATATGCGGGAATAAGAAAAAAACATAGATTGCAAAATCGAACCATCTTGAATCTTATATAGGATCGATTACCGCTTGAGTTTCCACCAGTTTGTTTGAGTACACCATACGAAACAACATAAGAATCTTTCCAAGCAGTTGGACTTTAGAATGTTTCCTACTTTTCATTATAAAATTTCCTATCGATTACTCCCTCCGTCCCACTGCAGGTGGCACACAAATATTTTTGCCAATACCAAGTAAAGCAAGCTGGGGCATAAAACTGGAGCTAAATACTATTGATCAGACAATGTAGCAGCACTTGCTTCACATGCCCTGCCCGTTCAATCCCAGTGGCTCTCCACCCTCTGCGAAATTTCTCTCTATTCTCTCTCTCAGCATGTCTGGAGGGTTTTTATAGGAACCAATCAGTCTGCATGCACGCTGCTGTAAGACAATAACGGCTCCGTATTTTACTGCCTTTCCTTGCATGCAGAGCCACAGAATCAATTCTCACCACACATGCTAGGGGTAGAACTGGAAAAGCAGAGCATCAGAGAGGGCTGTCCTGTCACCCTGTGCTATGCTTTTGCAGGAAAAATATTTTCAAATTTTGTGCCACTTCCATCGGGACGGAGGGCACGACGGAGGGAGAACAATCCTACAGTCAAATGACTGACATAAACTTGTAGAGGATGGAACCGATCAGAAGACTTTATTTGCATCGAGAAACCATGAGCCAACATGTGGCTGTGGTGCTGATGTTGGGGGGAGTGAAGGCTATGTTGTTACCTTATAGTTCAACCCCCTTGAAGGGTTATTGATGGGTGGATCGGGCCTATCTCTTTACCTTTTCCCTTCTATGGGGACTAGCATGGGTAATAAACCATGTGGGTTGTTTTTGTTTCATCTGACCTTTACTAGATGCTTTGGTGCCCCATTTTCCGGATGATGAAAATAATTCTCTCACATGTGAATCGGAGATGTATACCCTTGACGAATTCTACTTCTGAGTGGCGAATCCCAGAGCTGAAGAGCTGTAAAATCTGCTAGCCATGGTTGCAGTGAATCAGCATATCTTGCAGTGACAAAACACAAAAGTACGTGTAATTTGTGGGGTTAGTCAGCCCTACAACTTTTTAGAGAGCCCTCAAGTTTCTCAAAATTTACGGATTAGTCCATGGAGTTTAAAGAGAGTGACACTACTGCATTTTCACCTGGCTGTAATTACTGAAAAGTAGATAAAAGTAAATGACAATATTCTTCTCTGCTTTATTGAGAGGGGTTGATCCCTTTATATAGTAGACAAGACTTGATCAACAAGAAGGTAAATCTATTCAAACTCTAATTCGATATCTAAACTGATTGGATTCTTTCATAACGAAGTTGCTTAATCAACTAGGACTCTAATTAAGGGATAGAAAATCCATGTTTGATGGGCTGACCCACATAACACTGGCACTTCACTGATGTCTTGTACCATCATTGTTTGCCTTTACTGTGAGCCTGTAACAATAGACAATACTCCATACTGTTTTATTTCATACATAGTTTTTTGCTGATTAAGTCTGCTATTGCAGGTTCCTGGCACAACAAACTATAGTATGGTTTTCTACTTTGTTACAAAGAAACTGATACCGAACTCCTTGTTGCAACGCTTTGTTGATGGCGATGATGAATTCCGCAATAGTAGGTTCAAGTTGATCCCATCTGTACCAAAGGTATGTGTCTGGCCATCCTCAATGCTCTATGAGGTTGATGCAATATATAATTAATAAATGCTATATTTAGTAGAACAGAGGGAAGGGGTAAGATGTCTCCTTATTACTTGCTGGTGTGGTAGGTTATAGTCTGTGTCTAACTCTGCAGTTTGCATTTCAGGGTTCATGGATTGTCCGACAAAGCGTTGGCAGCACACCATGTCTGTTAGGCAAAGCAGTTGACATCACCTATATCCGTGGTGCAAATTACTTGGAAGTAAGATTTCAGTACATCTTATATTTCCTCCTCGGGGTTCCTTTCTTAGAATAAAAATGAGGATATGGTTTTGTCCTGTATTTCTTGAAAGAATGGGCAAATAAACTAGAACATGGTCTGGCTAAATAAATGTCTTACCAGGGGTGGAGCTACTTGAAGTTACCAGTGTGTGATATGTGCACCCGTGTAGATTAAATTTGTTTATAATTCTAGGTTTGCCTGGAGTTGTGCACTCCGATTAGTTTTGCTCTAGCTCCGCCACTACGTCTTATGGTACAATATTTTGATTGATCTGTGCAGATAGATGTGGACATTGGTTCGTCTACAGTGGCAAATGGTGTCTTGGGGCTCGTCTGTGGCGTCATCACAACTCTAGTTGTCGACATGGCTTTTCTTGTCCAGGTACAGATTTGCCATCTAAGAAATGCTCAATCACTTGGTTGACACAGGATGTAATCATTGCTAAACCGACTATTCTTGGCAGGGCAACGCATATGAGGATCTCCCGGAACGACTGATTGGTGCAGTTCGGATGTCGCACATAGAGTTATCATCTGCAGTTGTTCCTGTTCTTGAGGATTAACCAAGTGCTGCTCGCAATGTTAGCATCCATCTACTCTATTTCAGTCTTGACAGGACAGTAGGATACATACATACAGGCAGAGACCAGCTCGCGCCATGCCAAACAACACACCGAACGTACATGAAGATACTGCTAATTTTATCTTGTATGTAATTATGTATTGCACCTCATGTTTCTGTGATGTGATGACGATCTCGTAGTTGTTAGATTAATGTTGGCAAAGAAAAAAAGATGTCGAAATTAGGACTAGGATACTTAAGACCCAGGCCCAGGTGAATAAACAGCTATGTTTTGCTTCGTATGGAACTTGTAGGAAATGGGCTGGGATGATAGTTGCAAGTTCAAAGTTGAAAACCACACAAACCGTTATTCATGTAATGATACTTGAGACTACAATATAAGATGTCACTGATTTGCGGGATGCTCACCTGGTGTTTTGTGAGCCACAGAGATCAGTATCTTTTTTTCTTGTTGTGATTATACCCTTTACCATGCTGTAATTATTAGTAGTATATAAAATGTACACTTTATTGTATTTACTCTTTTGCATTATTTTGTGTGTCTATTTCTGTGGGTGTAGCTTACCCCTTTTTTGAGAACTTGTGGGCATTATTCAAGTGTTTTGCTAGTTCAACTAAGTTAGTGCGCAGTCAAGTTTTACACTGTTCAATTGCATTGTGATCTGTGCGTATGAAATGTAAGTGGGGTTGCAACAGAGATTTTTTTAGTTACAAGCACTGAAAACAATGATCGTGACATTGATTCATGCTAGCCATGAGTTGCAATATAAACTGCAATTAAAATTTAATAACGTCATCTTATTGAGAATTTAGTTAGTGTTTAGTTGACTCAGAACTAATAACACTTTAATTAAAATAAAAGATCCACAACAGGATTACAGTTAGTCAAATGAAGAGTGATCTAAGAAATCTGGAGGCTCGGCCTTCCATGACACTAAGCATGCAGTGAGCTGTCATGTTTGCCTCACGTCGGTTATGAAAAATGCTAAATGTATGAGGGCTAACACTATGCTCGCTAATCTCTTGTAAAACTCGGACAGATCAAAGATCAATCTGTGCGTCTATCCTGCCAGTGTTTGGTCAACACAGCACAATCCACTTGGAAAATGACTCGTTCAAAGCAGCTTGAGCCATCGACTTGTTGCTGGTGCCGATGCCCAAGCAGGACGGTTCATCAGCCTCTAGCCGGCGGAGGCAGATCGAGTAGCAGCAGCAGGACTGGCAGGGCACGGATGAGGGCCATCGTTGATTTCTTGTTGGGTGCGGCGGCGAGAGTTAAGAGAGGTGGCTTGGTTTGGTTGATTACACCATCATCCATCAGATTTATAGAGGTATATCTAGTTGGCCGGCGGCAGCGTTTCATAGGGGACCCCAGAATGCCGGGTTGTTTCTGAGAATGCATCAGCTAGCTAACACATGCATACGAGAGCGACCCAGCCAGGATCCATCTCAACCATGCGATCCAAAAGAGGCCCCCTAGAATATATATATTATATTTGCCATACATATCGTCCTCTCATAGAGAAGCCTAAAATGTTGTGTTGCTTTGAGAATTTAAAAGAAAGAAAATAGCAGCTACGAAAAAATCGTAGTCCTTCACAAATTGTACATAGATGTTGAATAGTGATCAAGAGGCGGGGACCTGGGCCCCCTTGTGAAGCGCACCGCCGGACAGGAGTCCGAAGAAGGTGACTTGGAAGGCCCGGTAGGCCGCATGGTCGAAGAGGACGCCCACGCGAACATAGTCGTAGCACTTAGGGGCATTACCACGCCCCCCGGGACGGTTCGCCTCCGTGGCTAGAAAGAAGAGTAATCCCGCGCGCAACGCGGAGTACCATGCCATGACGGTGCTAAGGATGCCCACCACCGAAAGCATATTACAACCGCAGCTGCAACACTTGCAGAAACATCGTGCCGTGATCAACACGATGGTCAGCAGCAGCAGGGACACCGCGACGTACCCCAGCGCGAAGGCGGGGTTCGTCGGGTACACGCACTCGCCGCCCTGCAGGATGATATCATCCCGCTGCAAATTAACATTTTGTCAATCAGACAAATTAACACGAGAGAAACGTACGTGTGTGTGGTTTATATAACACCATAGTTTGGTGCGATGTGTGTGCTTACTTAATTACCTTGAGCCTTGTGGCACCGGCGATGAACCCACATGTGCAGCTTCCCAGTCCCAGCAACCCTACCGCCAAGGCCGGCAAGGGTTCCCCCATTTCCTTCAAATGTGATCCTGCTTTGATCTTCCAACACCCGATTTCCTCGTTCGCAGAAGATGGGGAAGGAGGTAGCGGGGAGGAGAATAGAAGTTAGGAGAAATTTTAATTTGTGATTCATCTTTTAACTTGTGGGCCACAACTAAATATAGGGAGGCTAAATTTGGCCAACATAACAAGCTGTTTGTGGAGGCATGCGCACGTTTATCTTTTCATTTCTTGCATTGCATTGTACAGAGAAGATACTAAATACAGCATGCATGCTCGTTATTGGACATGCCATTTAGTTTTGGCCCCCATTTTTACTGGGATACCACATATGTCAATTAAATCATCAATCATAAAAAATCACCAAACAAAAATGGTGCACGAAGATAAAAAAGGAATGCATCTATCACTAGTAGAAAAAGAGGCTTCCGTCCACCCCCATTAGTCGCCAAATACTTTGAACCGCGACTAAAGCGATCTTTAGTCGCGGTTCGGGAGGTGACCCGCGACTAATGCTCCATCCGCGCCGAAAGAGTACCCCTTTAGTCGCGGTTGGTGTCCCCAACCGCGACTAAAGGGCCATGGTGGGATGCGGCCGGCGGACCAACCGCGACTAAAGGGGTACCCCCACCCCCCCCTGGATCGCATTTTTTAACACTGTAAAATAGAAAAGAAAATGATAGAAAATTCAAAAAATAAAATCTTTTGAGATTCCTGTATGTTATTCAACCTACTATTAGGGAAAATTAACAAATTTGAATTTTCACTTTTTTTGCAAAAAATGTTTAAAAAATGGTAAAACCGCAACAACTTTTGCATACGACGTCGAAAAAAACGTATAATATGTCAAAAAAATCTTGGAAAAAAGTTACCTCCGAATTCCAGCTGGAAACGCCCAGCCACATGGCCCGGGTGGAATAAACATCCGCGGCAACATGATGGTGGAAACAATAAGCAAGGCAAAGATAACAGGGGCAGTCGCCAAAGCACAAGCAAGCGGAAAAACAGAGACTCGCCATGTGGAAACTCCAAGAGGCAACCGCACCGCTCTCCATCACCCCCTAGTGACAAGGATGCCGGAGGAGCCGGAGGAAGGAGATCCTCTCGTAGATCCCCGACTCCCCACAGTCATAGTAGCGGACATGGAGGTGGAAGCAATCGACCTCCGCACCGTTCCCCCACTCCGCCAAGCGACGGTGGAGGAGGCAAAGGCGGAATCAAAGGATCACGCCGCAACCGCATGCCACCTCCCCAGCAAAACGACCATTTGCAATGGAATTATAGATGTCTCTATATTGGTGGGGTGACGAGGAAAACCAAAAGAGAATGCATTGGTTTGCTTGGTGGAAGATGTGTGTTCTAAAAGAAAAAGGGTTATGGGTTTTCGTGATATCCACTGTTTCAACTTGGCCATGTTAGCTAAACAAGATTGGAGGCTAATAACATAACCAGATTCACTTTGTGCAACTATATTGAAGGCTGAGTATTTCCCGGATGAAGAGCTCCTAAATATGAAATTAAAGATGGGAGCATCTTTTACTTGGCAGAGTATTTTGGGTGGGGTACAATGTTTGAAAAAAGTTTGCATATGGAGAATTGGAGATGGGAACAAGGTCAATATATATATCGGAAGATGCGCATGGATTCCAAGTAGAAACTCAAGGAAAGTTTTGACTCCAAAAGGACAGGTTGTGTTAACACACGTGAATGAATTGATTCATCCAAGTACGGGTCAATGGGATGAAGCGATGGTGAGGAATATTGTTTGGCCGATTGATGCCATGCGTATATTGCAAATACCATTGTCAGATGGGATGGAGGACTTCATGGAGTGGCAATACTCTAATTTGAGTATTTTTTCGGTGAGATCTGCGTATCATGTAGAGTGGGATCACCAGCACAGACGAAAAATGTTGAGAACAAATAGAGTTGGCTCACAAACACGTTAAAGTGAATGCGCAATGTGCTATATGCTCACAAGGTGCAGTGGATATCAGACTTGCATTGTATATTTGTGAACTGGCTAAATGGTGTTTCAAAGGTGTTAAAGCGCGAATTCATGTAGGAGTCAGTGCTTTACTCTGGACAATATGGAATTATCGAAACGATGTTGTTTTTAACGGTGCCGCTCCTTCTTAATTTTTGCATCAACATGTGGTCATATCTACTGCCCGAGGAACATCGGGGACATATGGTTTCTGGGTGCACTCGCTTGATGGCAGCCGTTCGAGCTATCTTCAACCAGGGTGCTGGCGGCATATGAATAGAATACAAGCAGGGCCGGTCCTGAGATTTCGGAGGCCCGGGCAAAAATAAAATTTCGGGCCCATTTTACTATTTTTTCGCATGCATGAGATGATGAAAAATAAATACTTTTAAGTATACACAACTTTAATATTCATATAAAACAATGCTTACATGATACCTTAAAATTTTCCTCGCCAATTTCTAGAAACAAAGTCCGTGACGATGGAATCAATATCAAACTCGTCCATTAACTTCGTGTCGATGTATAGAGTTGCCAAACCTCCTACAAATAAGAACAACAACTGTTAATCAAAATCCAGAACCCGAATTATAGGCGAGCATATAGTAGAATTTCAAGAGAACTGCAGCGGCCGTTCTTACCTTCTATCTTAATCTAATACGCAGATTGGATGATTGCCTGGTTGACGATGGCCAGACTGGGACTGCCAACTGCGACGGCCACTGGCCGGCGGACTAGTAGGCAGCACCGTAGTCCGTAGGAGGGCGATAGTCAGCAAATCGTCTCGCGGTCGGTCCGCTCGCGATCGGCGAGAGCGAGGGCAGGAACCAGGCGGCCTGGGCGATAGCTACGAACCGCGAGAGGGTCGGGCTCGAGAAAATTGGCGATGTTTCACATATCGATAGATTGAACGGATTCCAGACGCTGACTCAAGTCGTGACCGCCCAGCCGGATTGAAAACCAATAGGAAAAGAATAGGTCCAACTATAGACCAAGCCCATCTAAAATCGTAAAACTGTTTTTTTTTCTGCAATGTATATTAAGCCTATAAAAAAACATGGCCCCCCAATTTTTCTGGGCCTGGGCGGCCGCTCCGCCAGACCCTCCCCAGGGCCGGCCCTGAATACAAGATGCATAGGCAGATTTTGTATTCCCTGTTTCGATGGTTGATTCATGTTGCAACTTTAGTGGATCCATGACTTATTAAAGATATCTGGATGTTTATTTTTCTCTCTTTTAAAACGATGCAATAAAGGGGTGTGTCCATTTTTTGGATGCAGAGGCCGGGGTTTTACCCCCATTTCGAAAGAAAAAATTGTTTATTTGTGAAAGATCGATGGTTGTTTGGAAGGATCTGGGGCTTGAAAGATTTTGTTCAGCAAGAATTGGAGGCTGATCGATCTTGACAAGTTACAATGGAGCATTTGATATGTCTCAATAAGAAGAAGTCGCCTGAACTCCAAACAATGTTTACTGCGGGTGCATGGTACATTTGGTGGGAACATCGTCAATTAATTAAAGACGAGAAGCTTCAATCACCATCTAGAACGACGATGACTGTACTATTACAGTTGTCGCTACTAATTATTCGTTGGCAGCAAAATCAGTAAAGAAAGAGGGCATTCGACGTCACGGATGGGAGAAGCCTCCAGAGGGATTGATCAAACTGAATGCAGATGCATCTTACTTTGAGGCGACAAGCTAGAAGTGGATCTACGGGAGTTGTCCTTTGTCACTCAAATGCATCTTACTTTGTCACTTGTGCTAGAAACCAACTCCCGATGCAAGTCACGTCCATGATGTAGATGTGGCTGAAGCGATGGCTTTATTCCATGGACCGCAGCTCGTGAATCAGCCGGGATGCAATCGAACTGTCGTCAACTCTGATAGTATGGTCGTGATCGAAGCAATGCGGGATGAAGGAAATTATTTAGGACCGGCAGCTGCGGTACTAAATGATTGCAAGGAACTCGCGGGTGAATATGTAATAGCAACTTTTATACACCGCCCTAGAGAATCGAACCAGGTGGCGGGTGAATATTGACGTTGTGAGAACGACAATCTCTGAAACTCTGAAAGTGTTTCCACTGCTCGACAGTGTTAGCTAAAACAGAAAACAGAGTGCAAGGAGAGATTTGTGCCGCGTAATCGTTGCAGCTTTTCTGGTTCTGTTATTCTCCATATATAGGAATTACAAAGCAAAGGATAGGAGCCACGATCCACACTCACGTCGTGCCATCCCACGACCGATTTCCTGCGGCTCACACGACTAGCTAACTTAACTGACAAGCTAACAAACTGAAGACTCGGTCGTTGCCTATTGCATACGCCGTTACATTATTCAGATAAACCAACGGATACATGTGCGATGAGTTTAAGCTAACAAATATGACTACAACACACACCGACATAAACTTTTATTTCCGGATCGGAGCTATACATGCTTCTCCTTCGGACCAAGATAGCAGTAACTGCATGGATGGATCATAACAGACAGTACTAGTATGTATCCCAAAAGCAGTATGCGATAGCGCAGCATTCCATTACTTGTAGAGGAGGCACTTGATGGCGCTGCCGAGGTAACATGTGACGAACCCTACGTCGCCGAAACTACTGCCCTGGCACCACAATCCCACCTTTCCGAGGCAGGTGATCAGCTCCTCGCTTATGTCGACGCCGATGCAGCCCTTCTCCTCCGGCGGCGCTCTAGTCAGGCAGTGCTCGGTCAGGATGCCGGTGGCGAAGCACGGCATGTAGGTGACCTCTTCGGTGGCAGCATTTGCAGCGAGGCACGCCAGTGCAACGTTGGCCGCGCAGGCCAAGGACTTGTTGCTGGTGCTGATGCCAAAGCACAGCTCATCCACCTCTAGCCCTGTCGCTGGCGCCGGCGCCGGCGGCGGTGCCGCGGAGGCACCAGCTGTGCTGAGTAGCAGCAGCAGGACGGGTAGGGCACGGATGAGGGCCATCGTTGATTTCTTGTTGGGTGCAGCGGCGAGAGTTAAGATGGCTTGGTTTGGTTGATTACACAATCATCCATCAGATTTATAGAAGTATATCTAGTTGGCCGGCGGCAGCGTTTCATAGGGGACCCCAGAATGCTGGGTTGTTTTTGAGAATGCATCGGCTAGCTAACACATGCATACGAGAGCGACCCAGCCAGGATCGATCTCAATCATGCGATCCAAAAGAGGCCCCTAGAATATATATATTATATTTGCCATACATATCGTCCTCTCATGCAGAAGCCGGCCTAAAATGTTGTGTTGCTTTGAGAATTTAAAAGAAAGAAAATAGCAGCTACGAAAAAATCGTAGTCCTTCACAAATTGTACATAGATGTTGAATAGTGATCAAGAGGCGGGGACCTGGGCCCCCTTGTGAAGCGCACCGCCGGACAGGAGTCCGAAGAAGGTGACTTGGAAGGCCCGGTAGGCCGCATGGTCGAAGAGGACGCCCACGCGAACATAGTCGTAGCACTTAGGGGCATTACCACGCCCCCCGGGACGGTTCGCCTCCGTGGCTAGAAAGAAGAGTAATCCCGCGCGCAACGCGGAGTACCATGCCATGACGGTGCTAAGGATGCCCACCACCGAAAGCATATTACAACCGCAGCTGCAACACTTGCAGAAACATCGTGCCGTGATCAACACGATGGTCAGCAGCAGCAGGGACACCGCGACGTACCCCAGCGCGAAGGCGGGGTTCGTCGGGTACACGCACTCGCCGCCCTGCAGGATGATATCATCCCGCTGCAAATTAACATTTTGTCAATCAGACAAATTAACACGAGGGAAACGCACGTGTGTGTGTGGTTTATATAACACCATAGTTTGGTGCGATGTGTGTGCTTACTTAATTACCTTGAGCCTTGTGGCACCGGCGATGAACCCACATGTGCAGCTTCCCAGTCCCAGCAACCCTACCGCCAAGGCCGGCAAGGGTTCCCCCATTTCCTTCAAATGTGATCCTGCTTTGATCTTCCAACACCCGATTTCCTCGTTCGCAGAAGATGGGGAAGGAGGTAGCGGGGAGGAGAATAGAAGTTAGGAGAAATTTTAATTTGTGATTCATCTTTTAACTTGTGGGCCACAACTAAATATAGGGAGGCTAAATTTGGCCAACATAACAAGCTGTTTGTGGAGGCATGCGCACGTTTATCTTTTCATTTCTTGCATTGCATTGTACAGAGAAGATACTAAATACAGCATGCATGCTCGTTATTGGACATGCCATTTAGTTTTGGCCCCCATTTTTACTGGGATACCACATATGTCAATTAAATCATCAATCATAAAAAATCACCAAACAAAAATGGTGCACGAAGATAAAAAAGGAATGCATCTATCACTAGTAGAAAAAGAGGCTTCCGTCCACCCCCATTAGTCGCCAAATACTTTGAACCGCGACTAAAGCGATCTTTAGTCGTGGTTCGGGAGGTGACCCGCGACTAATGCTCCATCCGCGCCGAAAGAGTACCCCTTTAGTCGCGGTTGGTGTCCCCAACCGTGACTAAAGGGCTATGGTGGGATGCGGCCGGCGGACCAACCGCGACTAAAGGGGTACCTCCACCCCCCCCGTGGATCGCATTTTTTAACACTGTAAAATAGAAAAGAAAATGATAGAAAATTCAAAAAATAAAATCTTTTGAGATTCCTGTATGTTATTCAACCTACTATTAGGGAAAATTAACAAATTTGAATTTTCACTTTTTTTTCAAAAAATGTTTAAAAAATGGTAAAACCGCAACAACTTTTGCATACGACGTCGAAAAAACGTATAATATGTCAAAAAAATCTTGGAAAAAAGTTACCTCCGAATTCCAGCTGGAAAC
>NC_061508.1:323793318-323813141 GCF_022539505.1 Lolium rigidum | reverse complement strand
AGATCATGATCATAGCATAAACCAAGTACTAACACGGATGCACACACTCGTCACCATTACATCGTGCGAGAGGAATAGAACTATTTTAATAACTTTGCTAGAGTAGCACATAGATAAATTGTGATACAAACACATTGCAATCATAAAGAGATATAAATAAGCACCTCACTATGCCATTCATCGGTGAATAAGTATTCGTGAAATATAGCCTAAGAGACCCACACGGTGCACACACTCGTCACCTTTACACACGTGGGACAAGGAGTCTCCTGGAGATCACATAAGTAAAACTCACTTGACTAGCATAATGACATCTAGATTACAAGCATCATCATATGAATCTCAATCATGTAAGGCAGCTCATGAGATTATTGTATTGAAGTACATAGGAGAGAGATGAACCACATAGCTACCGGTACAGCCCCGAGCCTCGATGGAGAACTACTCCCTCCTCATGGGAGCAGCAGCGGTGATGAAGATGGCGGTGGAGATGGCAGCGGTGTCGATGGAGAAGCCTTCCGGGGGCCCTTCCCCGCTCCGGCAGCGTGCCGGAACTGAGACTCCTGTCCCCCAGATCTTGGCTTCGCGATGGCGGCGGCTCTGGAAGGTTTCTGTGGGTTTCGTCGAATGTATCAGGGTTTTCGATCCAGGGGCTTTAAATAGGGGAAGAGGCGGCGCAGGAGGGTCGAAGGGGCGACGACACCATAGGGCGACGCGGCCAGGGCCTGGGCCGCGCCGGCCTATGGTCTGGGGGCCCGATGCCCCCTCTGGTCCTTCCCGTGTGTTCTGGATGCTTCCGGTGAAAATAGGAACTTGGGCGTTGATTTCGTCCGATTCCGAGAATATTTCGTTACTAGGATTTCTGAAACCAAAAACAGCAGAAAACGAGAACCGGCACTTCGGCATCTTGTTAATAGGTTAGTTCCAGAAAATGCACGAATATGACATAAAGTGTGCATAAAACATGTAGATAACATCAATAATGTGGCATGGAACATAAGAAATTATCGATAACTCGGAGACGTATCAGCATCCCCAAGCTTAGTTCTGCTCGTCCCGAGCAGGTAAAACGATAACACAGATAATTTCTGGAGTGACATGCCATCATAATCTTGATCATACTATTTGTAAAGCATATGTAGTGAATGCAGCGATCAAAACAATGTATATGATATGAGTAAACAAGTGAATCATATAGCAAAGACTTTTCATGAATAGCACTTCAAGACAAGCATCAATAAGTCTTGCATAAGAGTTAACTCATAAAGCAATAATTCAAAGTAAAGGCATTGAAGCAACACAAAGGAAGATTAAGTTTCAGCGGTTGCTTTCAACTTATAACATGTATATCTCATGGATATTGTCAACATAGAGTAATATAATAAGTGCAATAAGCAAGTATGTAGGAATCAATGCACAGTTCACACAAGTGTTTGCTTCTTGAGGTGGAGAGAAATAGGTGAACCGACTCAACATTGAAAGTAAAAGAATGGTCCTCATAGAGGAAAAGCATCGATTGCTATATTTGTGCTAGAGCTTTGATTTTGAAAACATGAAACAATTTTGTCAACGGTAGTAATAAAGCATATGTATCATGTAAATTATATCTTATAAGTTGCAAGCCTCATGCATAGTATACTAATAGTGCCCGCACCTTGTCCTAATTAGCTTGGACTACCGGATCATCACAATGCACATGTTTTAACCAAGTGTCACAAAGGGGTACCTCTATGCCGCCTGTACAAAGGTCTAAGGAGAAAGCTCGCATTGGATTTCTCGCTATTGATTATTCTCAACTTAGACATCCATACCGGGACAACATAGACAACGAGATAATGGACTCCTCTTTTATGCATAAGCATGTAACAACAATTAATAATTTTCTCATATGAGATTGAGGATATATGTCCAAAACTGAAACTTCCACCATGGATCATGGCTTTAGTTAGCGGCCCAATGTTCTTCTCTAACAATATGCATGCTTAACCTTAAGGTGGTAGATCTCTCTTACTTCAGACAAGATGAACATGCATAGCAACTCACATGAAATTCAACAAAGAGTAGTTGATGGCGTCCCCAGTGAAAATGGTTATCGCACAACAAGCAACTTAATAAGAGATAAAGTGCATAATTACATATTCAATACCACAATAGTTTTTAAGCTATTTGTCCCATGAGCTATATATTGCAAAGGTGAATGATGGAATTTTAAAGGTAGCACTCAAGCAATTTACTTTGGAATGGCGGAAAATACCATGTAGTAGGTAGGTATGGTGGACACAAATGGCATAGTGGTTGGCTCAAGTATTTTGGATGCATGAGAAGTATTCCCTCTCGATACACGGTTTAGGCTAGCAAGGTTATTTGAAACAAACACAAGGATGAACCGGTGCAGCAAAACTCACATAAAAGTCATATTGAAAACATTATAAGACTCTACACCGTCTTCCTTGTTGTTCAAACTCAATACTAGAAATTATCTAGACCTTAGAGAGACCAAATATGCAAACCAAATTTTAGCATGCTCTATGTATTTCTTCATTAATGGGTGCAAAGTATATGATGCAAGAGCTTAAACATGAGCACAACAATTGCCAAGTATCATGTTACCCAAGACATTAATAGCAATTACTACATGTATCATTTTCCAATTCCAACCATATAACAATTTAACGAAGGAGAAACTTCGCCATGAATACTATGAGTAGAAACTAAGGACATACTTGTCCATATGCTACAGCGGAGCGTGTCTCTCTCCCACACAAGCATGATGTAATCCAATTTATTCAAACACAAACAAAAATAAAAGCATACAGACGCTCCAAGTAAAGCACATAAGATGTGACCGAATAAAAATATAGTTTCAAGAGAAGGAACCTGATAATTTGTCGATGAAGAAGGGGATGCCTTGGGCATCCCCAAGCTTAGATGCTTGAGTCTTCTTAGAATATGCAGGGGTGAACCACCGGGGCATCCCCAAGCTTACAGCTTTCACTCTTCTTGATCATAGTATATCATCCTCCTCTCTTGACCCTTGAAAACTTCCTTCACACCAAACTTCTCATAAACTTCATTAGAGGGGTTAGTACATAATCAAAAACTCACATGTTCAGAGGTGACACAATCATTCTTAACACTTCTGGACATTGCTCAAAGCTACTGGAAGGTAATGGAACAAAGAAATCCACCCAACACAGCGAAAGAAGCAATGCGAAATAAAAGGCAGAATCTGTCAAAACAGAACAGTCCGTAAAGACGAATTTTTAATAAATACTTCCGTCGCTCAGATCAGAAAACTCAAAACTAATGAAAGTTGCGTACATATCTGAGGAACACGCACGTAAATTGGCATATTTTTCTGATTTTTCTACAGAGAAAACAGCCCAGATTCGTTACAGATAGAAATCTGTTTCTGCGCAGAAATCCAAATCTAATATCAACCTTCGATTAGAGGCTTCACTTGGCACAACAAAACACAAAACTAAGATAAGGAGAGGTTGGTACAGTAGTAAACAACTTCCAAGACACAAATATAAAACAAAGTACTGTAGCAAAATAACACATGGGTTATCTCCCAAGAAGTTCTTTCTTTATAGCCGTTAAGATGGGCTCAGCAGTTTTAATGATGCACTCGCAAGAAATAGTATTTGAAGCAAAAGAGAGCATCCGAGAGGCAAATTCAAAACACATTTAAGTCTAACATGCTTCCTATGCATAGGAATCTTGTAAATAAACAAGTTCATGAAGAGCAAAGTAACAAGCATAGGAAGATAAAACAAGTGTAGCTTCAAAAATTTCAGCACATAGAGAGGTATTTTAGTAACATGAAAATTTCTACAACCATATTTTCCTCTCTCATAATAACTTTCAGTAGCAACATGAGCAAACTCAACAATATAACTATCACATAAAGCATTCTTATCATGAGTCTCATGCATAAAATTATTACTCTCCACATAAGCATAATCAATTTTATTAGTTGTAGTGGGAGCAAATTCAACAAAGTAGCTATCATCAAATATAGGAGGCATATTGTAATCATAATCAAATTTATCCTCCATAACAGGTGGTACCAAAAGACTATTATCATTATAATCATCATAAATAGGAGGCAAAGTATCATCATATAAAATTTTCTCCTCAATGCTTGGTGGACTAAAAAGATCATGCTCATCAAAACCAGCTTCCCCAAGCTTAGAATTTTCTATATCATTATCAACAATGGTGTTCAAAGCGTTCATACTAATATTACTACCAGCATGCAAATAATATTCCATAGGTTTTTTAATTTTCGCATCAAACAATCCATGTTTTAAATCAGGAAATAGCATAAGAAGCTCATTCTTGTCCATTATGCCAAACTAGTGTAAACAAGAAACAAAAAGATGCAATTGCAGGATCTAAAGGAAATAGCTTCGAGTACTTACAATGCGCCGGAAAATAGCTTGGTAGCCGAGGTCCGGAGTGTGAGTACCTTTTACCTTTCCTCCCGCAACGGCGCCGTAAAAATAGCTTGATGTCTACTTCTCCCTCCTTTTCCTCGTAGACGGTGTTGGGCCTCCAAGAGCGAGAGGTTTGTAGAACAAGCAGCAAGTTTTCCCTTAAGTGGATCACCCAAGGTTTATCGAACTCAGGGAGGAAGAGGTCAAAGATATCCCTCTCATGCAACCCTGCAACCACAAAGCAAGAAGTCTCTTGTGTCCCCAACACACCTAATAGGTGCACTAGTTTGGCGAAGAGATAGTGAAATACAGGTGGTATGAATATATATGAGCAGTAGCAACGGTGCCAGAAAATAGCTTGCTGGGGTGTAGTTGATGGTGGTAGTATTGCAGCAAGAGTAACACAATGAAACAAGAAACAAGCAGTAGTAACGCAGTATTTAGGAACAAGGCCTAGGGATTACACTTTCACTAGTGGACACTCTCAACATTGATCACATAACAGAACAGATAAATGCATACTCTACACTATTGTTGGATGATGAACACATTGCGTAGGATTATACGAACCCTCAATGCCGGAGTTAACAAGCTCCACAATTAATGTTCATATTTTAGTAACCTTGTAGTGTAAGATAGATCAAAAGACTAAACCAAGTACTAACATAGCATGCACACTGTCACCTTCATGCATATGTAGGAGGAATAGATCACATCAATACTATCATAGCAATAATTAACTTCATAATCTACAAGAGATCATGATCATAGCATAAACCAAGTACTAACACGGATGCACACACTGTCACCATTACATCGTGCAGGAGGAATAGAACTACTTTAATAACTTTGCTAGAGTAGCACATAGATAAATTGTGATACAAATACATTGCAATCATAAAGAGATATAAATAAGCACCTCACTATGCCATTCATCAGTGAATAAGTATTCTGTGAAATATAGCCTAAGAGACCCACACGGTGCACACACTGTCACCTTTACACACGTGGGACAAGGAGTCTCCTGGAGATCACATAAGTAAAACTCACTTGACTAGCATAATGACATCTAGATTACAAGCATCATCATATGAATCTCAATCATGTAAGGCAGCTCATGAGATTATTGTATTGAAGTACATAGGAGAGAGATGAACCACATAGCTACCGGTACAGCCCCGAGCCTCGATGGAGAACTACTCCTCCTCATGGGAGCAGCAGCGGTGATGAAGATGGCGGTGGAGATGGCAGCGGTGTCGATGGAGAAGCCTTCCGGGGCACTTCCCCGCTCCGGCAGCGTGCCGGAACTGAGACTCCTGTCCCCGGATCTTGGCTTCGCGATGGCGGCGGCTCTGGAAGGTTTCTGTGGGTTTCGTCGAACGTATCAGGGTTTTCGATCCAGGGGCTTTAAATAGGCGAAGAGGCGGCGCAGGAGGGTCGAAGGGGCGACGACACCATAGGGCGGCGCGGCCAGGGCCTGGGCCGCGCCGGCCTATGGTCTGGGGGCCCAATGCCCCCCCTCTGGTCCTTCCCGGGTGTTCTGGATGCTTCCGGTGAAAATAGGAACTTGGGCGTTGATTTCGTCCGATTCCGAGAATATTTCGTTACTAGGATTTCGAAACCAAAAACAGCGAGAAAACAGAACCGGCACTTCGGCATCTTGTTAATAGGTTAGTTCCAGAAAATGCACGAATATGACATAAAGTGTGCATAAAACATGTAGATAACATCAATAATGTGGCATGGAACATAAGAAATTATCGATACGTCGGAGACGTATCAGGACTCTTTTATGTTTACATAACACACATGTATTAATGTTTCTGGTCAATACAATTATAGCAGGAGATGCAAACTATTATCATAAACACAAAGATATAATAATAACCACTTTATTATTGCCTCTTGGGCATATCTCCAACACTTTGCCCTTCGGTGATGTCGGCAATGGGATGCCCTTCGACGACTGTCACGACCTTCCTAGTTCGAGGCCAAGAGGATGTGCAGCTGTCTTGGTGGAACTCTGCCTCGACTTCAAGATCCTTTCGGCTTATCCTTCAATACTCCTTGCTCTTCTCGGGCATTGTTGCTGGATACTTAGTTGCTAGGCTTGGCGGTGTCGTTTTTGCTTTCTCCTTTCTCTTTCAAACTTGTAATTTGACTGTGTACTTGAGACTTGACTGAATATATGTTTAGGATGATTTATGCCCACCGTAGTTATAGTAAAATAACAGGAAATATATCATGATTTCTCGATGATAGGTTTAGGTTCACCAAGCTGACTGGATACGTCGGAAGCAATCATCGGACCCGTCATCATCGTCGTCGAGTACTAGGCGGTTTCAGCCCAAGATGTAGAGCAACGAGGGAGCAACCGTGATGCCAAAGCAGAACATTTACATCATCCTGGATGACGGGATTCAACATCCGCAAGATTGATCTGGATATTGATGAGCTGATACCAGGAGGCAAGGCACGGGACGTCGTTGCCTGCCTGCCAGCTGCCACCTGCTTGCATCTGCTTCAAGGCACGAAAAGGTTCGCCGGTTTGCTTCTCCGATGCCCTTGGATCCAAGATCCTGGCCATGCAACCCAAGGAAGAGGGCACAGTCCCAGACATGGGCGGTTTCTGCTACGATGTCCACGCATGAGGAGTCTCAGCTTCATCCCTCCGCATGCACATCAGACAGGGCTAGTCTACTTCCCATTCGGTGACAAGCTCTTCGCCCAGGGGCGCTCCTCCATGGAGCTCCTTGACCTGCATCCTCTGCTAGTCATCTGCCCTAGCAACCGCCCCTTCTCGTGGTGCAAGCTCCATGTAGTGCCGCTCGACTCCATGCACATCATCTCCCACGCCATTCTCCCCGACAGGAAAACCATCAGGTTCAGTGTTGATATCACTGCCACGACTTATAGCTTCCACATTGAAGACTTCAAGTGGGAACGCCTTGGTGAGTGCATATTGTGTTTCCATTGCTGCGTTTGATTCATCCCAGAGCTGGACGTCTGGGTTGGGCTCGCACCTAGGCTCCTGCAAGCTGGCCTCTGTGACTACCTCTGAACGCCACCCTCAAGTGAAGTACGGTAAGGAATATCTCTTCTCCGAGGACCCGGCTGAGAAGCACCTAGGTTACAAACTCATCTTCATTGGGGGTGGACACGAGATTAGATTCTGCCTTCTGGATTGCTGATACCTCCGATCCGGATTACAGATTGTACTATGGTAAGATTTTTTCCTAGAAGACCTAGGTTTACCTTGGGAAGCACAGCTAAATGGTGTTTGAAGGAAACGGCTACAAGAGTTGCTAGTGTATTTTATCTTCAGTTTATCGTACCTATCTAGTTTACTTTTAATGGGGTTGTGTTCAATGATGGAAATAGGCTAGGGTTATGGTTTCACCTGTAGCTATGCATACATATGTAAATAAAGCTCAAATGTGTATAAAAAATAGAGATGGGAGATTTGTGGGTAGCACATCCGCAAATACTCTTGCTCCAAAAGCCAGAGGTGACAAGAGCCTAATGGTCCAACCATTGTCCTCACAGCCGCACACAACAACAGTTTTTAAGTAAACATAGACCAAAACCTTAAGCTAGATGATTGTGCTATGACCCTGAATGAATCACTAAACATATACCGGTACTTTCCCCTTCTTGTCACTGAGGTTTCGCGGTAGCACGCCGTTCTCCAGTCATCCCACCTCTTGCCTTGTTCGACTCGAATGATATGGGTACCTACAGATCATCAAGACGAGGCAAAGAGACAAAGATACAAAATCGCAAAACTCATATTCAATCCTTACACATATCATAAGATTAGATGCACATGAACGTTGCGATGATTCACCCCAACCCCTAGCCCGTGAGGACTACTCACACATAATATCAAGATAAAATACAAAGATTTAAATTATTGTGCAAAATACTTAGATTGAAATCACAATATTCTTACAATGATCGACAATTCTCAAGTAGATCTCTATTACAATGGTGATTGTTATGGCTATGGCGGAGATGGGAGATGGGATGGATGAATTATGGGAATGGATCTCCGTTGGTGTGGTGTAGATGGATCTGGTGGACGACGGCTCTTTTTGGCGTCGAATGGCTCTATTTGGCGATGAATGACTCTCTTTCCAGCGTGGGTCCCTTCACAACTTTTATAGTGTTTGACCTCAGGATACGGGCGGGGCTTGCCCGTACCGATGCCCGTTAAAGCTTCTGGAACCGCCTTTTCGAGCATAGTTAACTTTGCCATGCTCCTGACGTGATTTTCTTCAGTAATTGTAGGTCCATTTGTCATTATGACGTGATTTCCTGCACAACATCCAAAAATAGAAGATATTGCACATCTTTGCATTGATTAATTAGTCAATAGTACTCCCTCCGTCCTAGTTTGTAAGTCACAATTTTTGAATATCTTGGCCCAAGGTATTAACTGATTAGGTCTCATTTTCTCTCTCTCATTGGTGCATGCAGCCCCTTTCTCTCTCTCTCATTGGTGCATGCATTCTCTTTCTCTCCCCCATTGGTGCATGCAACCCATTTCTCTCCCTCATTAAATAAAATTATGCCTTAGAGGTGGGGGTTATGGGACAAATAATTTTTGGGAATATGACTTACACTCTAGGACGGAGGGAGTAGCAAGTTGAGAGGTAACTTAGTTAATTTCTTGACTTAGCTAAAGGTTTAAAGGCGAGAAAATATGGCATATTTCACAGCCATCAATGTCCCCGAGCTTAAACTTGATTGTCCTCGAGCAAGAAACAAAGAATCGTAAGGAACTTTACGTTTAAACCAAAACAACCTGAAAGCAAAGTCACTTACTAGTGGTAACCTTATGAGTCCAGCACTTCTTCTGTTCGAAAGCTTAGCGAAGTTAGAGAAGTGCCAAGAGTATAATACAAGCATCGCTAACTCGAGGCAATCACAATAAAGATTATAAGTATAAATAGTTAGTTGTAAAAACAATTACTCTAGCTTAAATAGTTAACTCTCAGTTTGCCAAGGAATACTGAAAGTTTATTATTATCAAATTAAGTATGAGCATTCATATCTAAAGAGCAATCGATCAAGGCTAAACTATATCCCATCTAGTAAGCTATACATTGTCTAGGAGCCTAATTTTTAGAGTTTTGTACTGTCCTATAAGAATTTTTAGAATTTTCTATTGGGCTACAGCCAAAACCTAGGAGCCAAATTCCAGCACTTTACCCCCTTGTGGGCCTTCCTTTATTTATTTTTAGTACTTCTTTTTTTGACGAAAATTTTAGTACTTCTTGAACTAGTCTGGTCTGAACTAGTCAGATACTCAGATTTCAAATAAATTAGAGGCGTCGATGTCACGATTCCAGACTATAATTTCTCTGCCAACATTTGCACTTAAAAGAAGCAAGAAATTTCTATCTTCCCATCCCTATAGAAGAATGTCCCCATCTTCCGGTGCTCACCTAACGTAGTTTAGGATGGGCCTGCCGCCGTGCCGGCCATCGTTTACGTCATTGTTGTATGGCGTGGTTACATGTGAAAGTCTCTTGTATGTTTGGTCATTTAATTACATTTGCATCTAATTTTCCGCATATCTAATGTTTCTTCTTTGCCCTCTTAATTGCGATACCGTGATCCCTGAATAAATCAAGACATGGTCTGAAGATGTCTTCGTGACGAGATGATTCGCAACAAAAGAAAAAGATGTCTTCGTGACGCTAGACATATAGTAATCTACTATCAACGGCTCGCATCCATATGAAATAGCAGTCCAGTGGCACCCTTGCTGGTCAACTTGATTTGACAAATAACCTTTTTTAGATGGTTAGGGTCCAAAGCATGTAAAGACTTGGAAAGCAACATCATTAGGTTGATGGCTCCGTTATTGACAGCAATACACAGAAGCGACATTTTATGTGCCTAACAGGATCGTCATTCTACTCCTTAATTAGCATCTTTTCCTACCCAGCCCTCAAGAAGTCACCATATAATGGTTTCCAGAATAGCAAGCCTTAAACAAGCACTCTCCATGTTGATCTTCATCCTCTACTTACTGCTATGCATCTTTGCGCCTCTTACAACCTCACTTTCATTCAGTTTCGACCTTTCAAATTCCGAAGCCCCCTGCGCCGTGGGACTCGTATGTGAAGGCGGTGCGTTTCGCAACCCCATGATGGACATGAACCCTCGGACCTTCAGCACAGGACGGGTATCCTATGCTCAGCCCGTGCGGCTGTGGGACGCCGAGACCGGTGAGCTCGGCAGCTTCACCACCACCTTCTCCTTCAGTATCTACGCCGCGGACAGCGGAAGCATGCTCGGTGACGGGGTCGCCTTCTTCCTGGGGCACTATCCATCGAGCATCCCAACCAACAGCTGGGGTGGAAACCTGGCTCTGATGGATCTCAACAACAACAGGAATGTGGTGGGCGATAAGAGGATCGTGGCGGTCGAGTTCGACACTTTGGGGAACACGGACTTCCCGGACGTCATGGGCAGCTACCACATGGGCATCGACATCAACTCAATCGTCTCCGTCGCATACACCAATATAAGCAACGATCTGAGAGCAGGTGATGTGATGACCGCCAGAATCAGCTACGACAACGTCACGCAGGTGCTGGCTGCCGACCTGCGAATCGGCGGCACCTCTTACCACGTCAACGAGACAGTTAACTTGAGGCACAACTTACCTGAGGAAGTGGCGGTAGGCTTCTCCGCATCAACCGGCCTGGCAATTGAGGTAAACAAGGTACTGTCTTGGACGTTCAATTCCACTCTGACAGGAACAGATAAGAGGACTCGACGGCCCACAAATAAACTGCTTGCAGCAGCAATACTACCCCCTGCAGTATTTGTACTGTGTGTAGTGCTCCTCTGTTTCTGGGTATGGCGGCTGAAGGCGACGAGATGGAAGAAATCCAACGGCGGTGACGAAGATAGCGGGCCTGACGAAGAAGACGAGGAGGAGGCTGAATTTGTGCGAGGGGTCGGACCCAAGAGATATGGTTACCGGCGGCTATTGGATGCAACAGGCAACTTTGCGGAGGGAAACAAGCTCGGGCAAGGGGGGTTCGGGAGTGTATATAAGGGCGAGCTCGCCGATCAAGATGGCCTAGTGGCGGTCAAGATGCTATCGCCGGAGTCGTCCGGTCAAGGAAGGAAGGAGTTCGAGGCCGAGGTCAAGATCATAAGCCAATTGAGGCATCGGAACCTTGTGCGGCTCCTAGGCTGGTGTGATAGCCACAGAGGACTCCTCCTTGTTTACGAGTGTGTCGCAAAAGGAGGCCTCGACAGACACATCCATGGCACTGGCACATGCTTAACTTGGCGCCAGAGGTATGGATATTCCTGTTGATACTTACTATAGCTTAATTTAATCAAAAATACCCAATGGAACCTGGGCGCGCGCGCCCAGTTATGAAAAATTCAAAAAAAAATGCTATTTAAAAGTTTCAAAATTTTTGAAGTAAATTTTTGCATGTATATATTATGTTGATACTTACTCGGGTGCACTTTCACGAAAAAAATACTATTATATGTGGTCTACACAAAAATGACAAAATGTTATTTTGTCATTTTTGTGTAGGTCACATACAATGGTATTTTTGAGTAAGTATCAATATAATATGTGCATGCACAAATTTATTTTATATTTTTTGAAACTTTAAATAGCGTTTTTTCATTTTTTGCAAAAAGTTTCATTCCTACGCGTAGTTAATCAAAAATATACTAAAAGCAAAATAAGGGATTTTTAGAAGATACCACGTTAATCCACATATGCTAAATAAATATAAACCAATGATTTTAATTCTAATGTCCGAGATTAAAATATAAAAAGTGTTACGCACAACAAAAGAGACGTACAAAGGAAAATTTATGGCACGATAAGTCATATGGGGTTACGTAAAACAAAAACAAAAGACTGTACAAGTCCGTTTATAATAAGAGTACAAGTTTTTTTGAAACCATAATAAGAGTACAATTAGCTGGTTTCACCTAAGCTTTGATATGTTTTCTTTAAAATACCGCATCCATGTTTGGAAATGCGAAATCAGGGATTCCTTAAACAAACATGTTGGTACATGAGATGGGTCTACGCGCAGGTAAAGCAGCTAACGTTGGACATATTTAGATGGAAAACGCTTGGAAACCCCCGGGGGATTATCGTTCTAATCCTCCTCCTCCTGGCGTCGACACGTGCCCATTGTGGGGTCCACCACGACCTCGTCCACTCCCTCATCCTCTCTGTCTTTCGTTCCCCACAGCAGCCATGGAAACAATCAGATCGAGCGAGGCCGCAGTCCCGAGCGCCGACCAGCAGCCCCGCCGCCCTAACTAGCAGCGCCGCCGCCGCCCCGAGTCCCTCCGTCGCCCACAGCTCTCCGCCAACCAGCACAGCGCCGCTCGACAGCGACCTCATGGCCATCCTCCAAGCCGTCGGCATCGCGGCCTCATCGACGTCCTCCGGGCCGCCGCCATGGAGGTGCTCCAAGCTGCGCGCCGCCGGTGTTGGCCGCGGCCCCACGCAGCACTGCTGAACCTCCTCCATAGCGCGCCACTACTCCTCTGCATCCCGAAAGACGACGTTTGTCCTGCGCCTCCATCTGCATCCCCGGCGACCGGCGGCGTCCCGCGCCTCGACTTGCGTCCCCGCCGCACCTGATGTGATAGTGATGGTGTTTTGCCCCCCTGCCGTGATGGTGTTTTGCTACAATAGCTAGAAAATTTTGCTACAATATTCGTTCTTTCCTTGCTACCAAGCCATGGGGCAGCTGCTACCATTGTGTAGGTGCCTTGCGCGCTACCAAGGCACAGGCGGGGATGCTACAACGTCCTTTGTATTTTGCTACTTTTCTTCTATATTGTTGCTACTATAGCATATATTTTTTGCTACCCATTCTCCGACGAGGTTTTCCGGCGAGGTCTCCGGCGACGTCACCAGCGATGTCTCCAATGAGGCCGCTTTTGCAACATTGGCAGATTATTTTTGCTACAATAGCGTAACGTTTTTGCTACATGATCTCCGGCGAGATCTCTGGCGGTCTCCGGTGAGTCTCTGGCGAGTTCTGTATTTTTTTAGGAGTGAACCTTTTTGCTACAATTGGGCCAGTTTTGCTACAATGGTGCTTTTATGGAAGCAAAAGTGGGATTTTAGGTGAAAATAGAGTTTGCTACAATTGAACCGTTTTTTGCTACTTTGGTACATCATGGTAGCAAAAGCGGGAAAGTGAGATGATGCTTTGATCAAACGAGCCAAAACTGCCCAAATAGACCGATCTAACGGCTGGGGACCCGGGGGATCAGATTTCTAATCCCCCGGGGGACGCTCAGTGCTGTCCTATTTAGATTGCTGGATTTATGTTTAATTGTTGATATTAAAAAAAGATGAGGCACAACACGTTTGTTAAAAAATCTGCACTAATAATGCGGATAGAATCCATATCCCACGGGCCATGGACTTCTTTTTAAATCGACTTCATGTTCAATTGGAGACGGGCACCTTTGGCGAAAAAAAGGTACATTCAAACACTGTAGAAAAAACACCACTATTCTAATACTGATGAGCCATGCATGCATTATGAATTAGAGCAATACAGGAGCTCACGTTTTGTTGATAGATCACATTCACGTCAATGGGTAGCTGCCAACGGTTTTTTCTCGGTGGGAAAAAATACAAGTAGGTTCCATCGTTTTCTTTTTTTGGAAATTTTGAGAATACTAGCCAAAATATCAGCCAAAATTGTCATACCAATAAAATTGAGAAAATTATGTAAATGCGAGTAAATTTCGCTAGGTAATATTTTTTTCTCGGTAGTCTCATTCCCTACCGCAGGCAACAGTATTTTTGGTTTGTGGAAATTCTGAAATACTGCCCCAAATTCGGCGAACCAATTTACAAATTTGTCTAAAATTCCCCAAAGAAAAAAATTTAACTTTTGAGCATATATCTAAATGTCGGTTAATTTCTACTGTAATTTTTTTCTTGGTTGATCAACCGAAAAATCAGTTTCTGACGTGATATCTGAAATACCCGGCGAGAAAAAATTCCCTCTCGGCTACTTGCGGTGACACATGCTAAGCTTCAGGAGTGCGAGAATACCTACGATAACAATAAATATTGTGAGAAAGCATCGTCCCAAGTTCGTAGGCCACTAAGCTAATATCGACGATCTTTAATATTATTTATAACCATGCCCTAATGTAAGACTACACACAATATCTGCATGTCAGCTCTCGATATCCTATAAAAAAAGGTATAATATCACCATGTACAAAACGTCAAGAGTGGCTAATGCTATTTATAATTCTACCCCAATTGGTAAAGTAAAATTTCACACACAAATTAACGAATATGAACACGTTATTGCGCATGTAGGATAATATTACGCTGATTATGGAGTCAAAAAATTACAATGACAATACATTGTTATTATTACTGACTTCATAATAAAAATATAATATATCTAACACTTTCGAGACAATTAAGACGATGCCCTCCCATTTGCGAGGGCCACCATGCTAGTTTAATTAACTAATAATGTCACCGTTGCCAATTGGTATATATAGATTCCTTCATGCTTACACGTACGGCTCTTTAAATCCATGCTAGGTACAATATTATCCTTGGGCTGGGATCTGCATTACGATATCTACACGAGGAGGTTGAGCAATACGTGGTGCACGGCGACATCAAAACAAGCAACATAATGCTCGACTCTTCTTACAACGCCAAGCTAGGGGACTTCGGGCTGGCGAGGATCGTCGATCCTTTAACCGGGCCGCATACAACTCGCGTTGTTCTCGGCACTCCGGGTTACATCGATCCCGAGTTCGTCAGCACGCAACGGCCGAGCGCCGAGTCAGACATGTACAGCTTTGGTGTCGTCGTCCTGGAGATCATCTCCGGACGGCGTCCAATGACCAAGGTGCGACAAGACGGCGAGGTCAACATGTTGCTGGAACAGGTCTGGGATCAGTACGGGGAGAAAACCATTCTTAAGGCAGTAGATGAAAGGTTAGTGGTCCGCGATGAGCTAGGCAAGCTGCAGATGGAGCGTGCGCTCCTAGTCGGGCTCTGGTGCGCCCACCCCACGAAGAGCGAGCGGCCATCCATCGGAAAGGTCATGCACGTCCTCGCGTGTTTTGATGTGCCCTTGCCAGCGCTTTGGCCACAGATGTGTAACGACAATACCAGCTGGGCAACACACGACAACTCTCATGAACATATGCAGGAGTGAAAAGGCATCTTCTTCTCTCGGCTTATGACAGCTTATTGATTCCGGTGGGGAGAATCTATTTCCAACGAACGGACTGTTAATTTTCTTTCTTTTGGTTTATTGAATTTGAGTTTTTGAGTTTTCCAATATTTGTAATTCCATTGACCTTTATGTGACCTAGATATGACTAAAAAGTAGCGACAAATCAATTTGCTCTCACATGCTTCACCTTTTCCATCTAGATGCGTAACGACATTATAAAAACAACAATGCTACACTTATGGATGATTTATTACTGAATGGATTTACGGGCATGCACATGGTTGGCTCAGGTGATTGCACCTTCCATGTTTTCAGGAACGCAACCTACCCACCTTCTCGTCATGTGCGTCCGTAAGTCTAATTCTGTAGAAAATCGTCCGTAGGTGTAGCATTGTTGTTATAAAAAGTATGATCATCAATTGTGACACTACCATGGACACATTAATTTAGTTTTAGTGAGAGAATACCTAACTGGGTATGCCCAAGAGAGTGAGTCGGATCACCGTGGGTACATCATTGCCAATCTCGCCCCCCGGTTCTCCAATGTGTCCATCGTCATTTCACCTCTCTAAGCTACCTTGTGTAGCATCCGTCTTCTTAAAACATCGATAGTTGGCGCCCACCATGTGGTAGATGGCATCTCGAGCGGTGCTCCTAGTGGAATCACTTGCACTCGGTGGACGACGGCATCGCCGTCCAGATCAGCTACGTCCACTAGTAGAAAACATGCCTTTTGTCCCGGTTTGGGACGATGTTTAGTCCCGGTTCTCCAACCGGGACTGTAGAGCAGGACTAAAAGTCCCCCCTTCAGTCCCGGTAGTGTTACAAATCGGGACTAAAGGTCCTCCACATGGCCGCGGTGGAACGCTCGGGCTAGAAAACCTTTACTTCCGGTTGGTAACACCAACCAGGACTAAAGGACGCGCTAGGGTTTAGCCCTTGTGTTTTCCATTCAATTATTTTTCATTTCAAAAGCTACTACCTATTGTACACGTTGATGCATATATAATATAATTTCTCTTACGAGCGAGCATACATATATATACAATTTGGCATAGTTTCTATCTAATCGTAATGGAGTGCTCAACACTATGCAAGGATGCAAAGAAAGAACACCAAGAAAAATGCTCCAATCCTTCTCTCTCAAATACAACCAAAGCAACAAATATTATGGAGAGAGGAAGAACAATGGTGGAGCTCAACCAATGACTCCAAGATCTCGATCTAAGGGGTTCCCTGCGGTGACCCAGCATACCACTGCATTTTGTAGTATATAAGTCGTTGATATGATACTTATGAAGGGGTTTCTTCACAAATATCACATCCCTCAGAGTGTTACAACAGAAATATTGTAGGTCTTAAACAGCACATATTATTATTACAAACCACATGTTCACAAACATCTCGGTATTCTCACTTGGTATTCTCACAGGTCCGATGAGAACACCACTAAAACTTAAACTTGTTTCAAGGTACTATTACAACTCACAACTACTAAGGTAGACATCATGAGAGCTTAGCAACTTATTTAGATAAGCCACTACGCTGCTCGGCTCAACTATGCCTACTGCATGACACTACTCCTCCGCCTCCACTTCTTCGGTGCCGTAGACTATCCCAGAGTCCACTCCTTCGACACCTCCGGACAAGTCTGGCTCCTCGTAGACCAAGTCGTATTCGCCTTCAGGTACTCCGGTACAGGCCTGATCTTCGGTTTCACGGTCTAGCAAGGGTTTTGAAGGAAAGGTGAGTACATGGGTACTCAACAATTTTAAAAGAAAAGGTGTTTGGTGCACTAGCTACAACCATTGATCAGAAGATCTCAAGTCAATGCGCAAATATTTCTGTAAAAGGTTTATTTTATTCTGAAAATTATGTCCGTCAGTCTTCACAGGTTGACCAGAACTTCACGGAGGTCCTTTCCTGCTGCGTTTGTAGTTTCCTTCCCGGAATAGGGAGTGATAAGCCATAATTTTATACTCTGCAGAGGTGCGTTACTTTTCCCATAAGAGAACTTATCCTTGTTGCCAACCGGGCGTACCATCCCGTCCACACTTCCTTGGTGTGAGGCCCAGTATAAGAAACAAGTCAATCATTGCCTTCTCCGTGACCTTGCATATCCACCATTTTTGTCCACTCACATATCCCTGGTAGACATCTTCTATTCATATGGCTTTACCCCCGATATGCTATGGACAATCCATCATAGACGGTAGAGCGCCCTTCGTCCCCACGGATGGGGAGATTAAGTCCATCCCAAACTACTGAGTGTTCACAAACACACAACCAGGCTTTATCAAGTCCGTTGATATGCAGAAGGAAGAAGATACAACTGACTTTCCTACAACCATTATAGATCTTATGGTTAACGAGATATATATGGTGCTAGAATCACTAGACAACATTAGTGATTAGTCCTAGATGTAGAGAACCCTTGCAATGGAACCTCCACCATCAACACATACCATGGTTCCATCGTCCACCACATAGTCATATTCATAATTGGAAAAGTAACATTTCATTTTCAATGCAGGAGTGATAAGTATATTGCTTTGCGAGTAAAACGATAGAAAGTAATCAACGTGGTAGTTGATGAAAGGTTAGTGGTCCACGATGAGCTAGGCAAGCTGCAGATGGAGCGTGCGCTTGTAGTCGGACTCTGGTACGCCCACCCCATGAAGAGTGAGCGGCCATCCATCAGAAAGGTCATGCACGTCCTCGCGTGTTTTGATGTGCCCATGCCAGCGCTTTGGCCACATATGTGTAACAACAATACTAGCTGGGTAACACACGACAACTCTCATGAACATATGCAGGAGTGAAAAGGCCTCTTCTTCTCTGGGCTTATGTCGGCTTATTGATTCCGGTGGGAAGAATCTATCTCCAACGAACTGTTAGTTTTCTTTCTTTCGGTTTATGGAATTTGAGTTTTTGAGTTTTCCAATGTTTGTAATTCCACTGACCTTTTATGTGATATAAGTAAAAATATCGACAAATCAATTTTCTCTCACATGCTTCACCTTTTCCATCATTGTTGTTATAAAAAATATGACCACCAATTGTGACACTACCACGTGGACATATTAATTTAGTTTTAATGAGGGAATACCTAACTGGTTATGGCCAAGAGAGTGAGTCGGATCACCGTGGGTACATCATTGCCAATCTTGCCCCCCGGTTCTCCAATGTGTCCATCGTCATTTCACCTCTCTAAGCAACCTTGTGTAGCATCCGTCTTCTGAAAACATCGGTAGTTGGCGCCCACCATGTGGTAGATGGCATCTCGAGTGGTGCTCCTAGTGGGATCGCTTGCACTGGTCGACAACGGCCTCGCCTTCCAGATCAGCTACGTCCACTAGTAGATAACATGCCTTTTGTCCTGGTTCGGGACGACCTTTAGTCCAGGTTCTCCAACCGGGACTGTGAAAGCGGGACTAAAAGTTCCCCCTTTAGTCTCGGTTGTGTTACAAACCGGGAGTAAAGGTCCTCCACGTGGCCACGGTGGAACGCTCGGGCTGGAAAACCATTACTCCCAGTTGGTAACACCAACCAGGAATAAAGGACGCGCTAGGGTTTAGAGTTTAGCCCTTGTGTTTTCCATTCAATTATTTTCATTTCAAACGCTACTACCTATTGTACAAGTTGATGCATATATAATATAATTTCTCTTACGATCGAGCATACATATATATATATGTATATATATATATATAAATATATATAGGATAAATACTTCCTACTCCTGGGTGTAACTACACCCATCTCTCGTATACGATCATACAAAAGTATATATGATACTTTATCAATTTGAGTATGTTCGTATGTTGTATCTAAGATACTCCATACCAACTTTGGTGAAAAAAAATTAAATACATCCATAGTTTGCACTATATATACAACATACATGCATATTTATACGTAAAGAAATAGTGTACGTAAAAAAGTGTACATACTACCTACAAAGTAGTATATATACCACCAAAATATTCTTACATACTTCATACTACATGTATATACTCTTCGGTATGATAGATACTACCTAGATTATGTGAAACACACGTGGGAGTAACTACACCCGGGTGTAGCATGAATATGTCCTATATATATATATATATATATATATATATACACA